>NW_025541399.1:0-25469 GCF_017591435.1 Portunus trituberculatus | reverse complement strand
CACTCACTGGGACACACACAAAACAACACACAACCACACACAACACACAAATTAGTGGTTAGAACCTGGCTTCACAACCAGGGGGCCGGGTTCGATTCCAGCCGGGGGAAATTTGGGGGCCCTTTAAGTGTAGCCCCTGTTCACCTAGCAGTAAGGTAGGGATGAAATCGAGGGGTTGTGACCTTGTTTCCCGGTGTGTGGTGTGGTTTTCTCAGCCTACCCAAGATTGGTTTGAGGTCTGAGCTCTTCGTAAGGGGAAGGCTGGTTTTAAGACCAGCAGACAAACCATGGGATTAACCATAGGCCACACACACACAAACACACAAAAACAGATTAAAGGATATTCATTGGAAAAAACCCAAAACAAAAACAAAAACAAAATTTAGGAAAAACCAAACAAAACAAAACTTCAATTCAAACCATAAACAACCCCACAAAAAAAAACAAACACACAAAAAAACAACAAAAAAAAAAAAGAATTGTCCTAGGTAACAAAAAACCAAACACCCACCAACACAAAGAAAACTCCTGGTCAAAAACCACACCCAAAAAACACCAACAAAGTTAACCCAAACCAAAACCCAAAAGGGGTTCACTTAAAACAAAAAACCAAACAACAACAAAAAAAAACACAACCGTTATATCCTGGTCAAAAAAACCCCCCAACAAACCCAAAAACAAACCCCAAACAATAAAATGGAACAAACCCCACCACAACCACCAACCCACACCACAACAACCGCTCCTCTTATGGAACAAACCCCCCCCCCACCCCCCCCACCCCAGGCTAATGCCCCAGACACACCAAAACAAACAACAAGCGGCCTTGTGGTGAGGGGTTTTACACCTGGACCCAAGGGGGGTTTGGGTTCCGAATCCCGGGAAAAGGCAGGAAATGGGCAAAGTTCTGCATAAAAAGGTACAGCTGGGGTTTTGGCCCCTTTTGGTTGAATGGGGGTGTTCCTCCTACCCAAAGTGGTCACAAGGAGCCCTTACTCTTTCCTGGGAAAAGTTCTTAAAGAAGCGGGGGAAAACCCCCACTTCACTCTTCTTCTGATTCCTTCCTAACACCCAAAACATTACAAATGCCCCAAAAAACCAATGATGGGGTTCCAATCGGCTTCCAACCAGGGCCACAGCCCTAAGAGGCGTGGGCAAAGGCCCTTAAAACCCTGTTCACCACGAAAGGGGACAATCGGGGTTTATTGTTTCCCTTTGGAAAAGGGGCCACCACCAAATTTTGTAATCTGACTCTTTTCATTTTAAGGCTTTGCCACCAAAGGGCACGCCAAAACACAAAACACAATGAATAAGGAAAAGGGAACGGAAAATTTTTCAATTTACAAAAACAAAAACAAAACAAAAAACCAAACAAAACAAAACTTCAACAAAACTAAAAGCCGTTGCCACAGAGATTTAAAATAACTTTAAACACACTATTTTAAAAACGGCCCAAAAATAATAAAAAAGTTTCTATCATTATTATGGTAAACCAAACATGGGTTTAAAAGTAAACCTGTCCCGCCAATGTAAACACCAAGGGTTTCCCTCTCTGGCAAAGGGCCCCAAAACTTAAGGATCTTCAAACAATCATCCGGGGAAAATTTGAGGAATTTTCCCGCCTTCCTGTTTGTAAAAGGGGCCCCCAACCCCGGTTGGCCGTGCCCTTCAAAGAAATTGGCAAACCCCACCACTGCACCCAGTCGCCGCTCCAACGGCCCTCCTCTTGGCCAAATTCCTTCGGGCCTGGTTCCAGCCCGTCCCCGCCAGGCTTGGCCCCCAACCACCAAAAGAGTGTTCCCTTTCCTTGCCGGCATTGAAATGGTAGGCGGTCCACACATTGGAGGCCAAGGGGGGTTTTAGGGTGTTGGAAAGGTAGGAAGTTTGGGAGGTTTGAGGGAAAGTTTGTGTTACAAGGTCAGCTGTGTTAATTGTTATTGTTAATGGGGGTGTTACCTTACCACCTGAGGTCACCAAAGCCCTTACTCTCCAACATTTTAAAAAGCTACATAATCTTCTTCATTCCCTAAACCCAACATTTTTCCCAATTATATAATAATGTGGGTTAAGTTCATTTAAAGGCTTTAAGAACAAGGCGGGAATAATCCGGTTAAAATTTAAAAAATTTATTTTTTTTTAAAAAAATTTTTAATATATATTTTATTTTATTATTAAAAAAAAAAAATATATAAAAAATTATAAAAAAAAAAAAAAAAAAAAAAAAAAAAAAATAATTAAATATAATATTTATTAAATATTTTAAATAAATAATAAAATTATTATATATTATTAAATTAATTATTTTAATTATAATTTTTTTAAAATTAAATTATAAAATATAATAATTTTTTATAATTTTAATTTATAAATTAAATATTTAATATTTATTTAATTAATACCAAACTACCCCAGTGCGGTCCTCACCATTAATTAATCCCTCCTTTCCACATTCCACACATTGTCGGGCCACCTTGGTGTTTGCATTCACCTCCTTTGCAGCCAAAATTTAAAAAGGCAGGAAAGGGATGTTGGTTTAACGAACTTTTTTTCCCCCTCCAACCTTTTTTTTTTTTTTTCTCCGGCCTGCCCCCCGCTTACCCTCCCAAAAGTAATAACCACATTAAAAGGCACTTATTTTACAGGTGTCTTAAGTTATTAAAGGTCTTTAAACAACCAAAGTTTAACCAACCCTGGTTAAATCTTTGCCTTTTCCCAAAACCTTCCAATGAAATCAACACACCAAACCACAAAAAAACAAAACCCCCCCACGGTATAAAGGTCCTTTGGTGAGGGGAATTCCTCCATAATTCCTTTTAAAATTTTTCCAGCAAAAAAAATGGCCAAGGGGAAACAAAAAAATTAAAAACCGAACTAAAATTGTAGTTTTTAAGATTAATAAAATTATAAAAAATAAAAAAAATTAAATAAATAAAATAATTTAAAAATATAAATATTAATATTTTAATTTATTAAAATTAAAATATAAATAAAAAATTTTAAAATAAAAATATTAAAATATTAAAAATATTTATAAATTAATAAAATATAAAATAAATTTTATAAAAAAATAAAATAAAATTTATAACAAAAACTTTTAATTATTATTAATAAAGCCTTTTTTAAACCCCCAAAATTAAAAATATATAAAAAAAAAAGGACAAGGCCCTTTGTCAAATTGCCGCCTGGAGGGCAAAAACTTATACCATAATTTCAGAAGCCTGGTTTTCCCGGAATAATTAATTTCAGTTAAAAAATAAAACCAACCAGGAACAGTGTAAAGGGAACGTTAATTTTCCCTTTTTATTTAAATTATTTTTCCTCTCCTTTTCTCTTCCTCTCTTTCTCCTTTTCTCCCTGGTTGAGCTACCCTTCCCAAGGGAGTTGGCGCCTGAAAAGAACGGGGAAAAGATTTAAGTGGTTTCACACAATGGAACCAAGGGCAAAATTTTGGTTTAAAAAGAAATTAAAAAAAAAAAAAAACAACAAACCCCAAAAACACCACATTGATTGGTTTTTAGGAAAGAAATCCTCCATTTCCATTTCTGCAAAGAAGGGAAAGCTTCCAAGGGCAGAAAAGGAAAAAGGCCGAGGAGGGCAGTTTTTAAATAAAAGTTTTCCAAAACTCAACAAAAAATTTTGGAAATTCAAGCACAGGAAAAGTTTACCGAAATTAAAAGAGGATTGCCAAACTCCGGTAAGGAAAGGGCCAGAAATAAAGAAGAAGGACCTTTGGAACAAGGCCAAAGGGGCCATATTAAAAAATTAAAAGGAAGTGTTTGAGAAATTCATTGAAGATAGAAATTCAAAATTTTAGGGAAGAAAGAAATTTAAGCAATAGGAGGAAGGGTTTAAGGGAAAAACTTTAACCTCCTTTTAAACTGTTGAATGGAAACCCCCAAACAAGAAAAAGATAAAAGGAAGGACAACCCTTGAAAAGTTTGGCCAAGCAAGGGCAAGAAACGGGGAAGCAAATTTTTAGAACTTTTAAAAGGATATAGGGTTTCAATTAAATTTGAATTAAAGGCCAGCCGAGGGCATTGGAAAAAACATTAAGGGAATTTTAATTGTTGGTTGAAATGGAGGAATTAAAGAGGGGAATGGGAAACTCCAATTTCCTCTGGGCCAGTCCAAACAGGACAAACCGGCCCTGTTTTTGGGCCCAATTTGCTCTTCCGAAGGTTGGTGCCCTGAAAGCGGGGAAAGAAGGTGGTTCTGGTAAGGGTGGAAGGGCGAGTTTGGTTAAAAGGATAAAATTGTTGGAAGGAATTGAAGGGGAACCCTGGCCCAACTAATTGGGAAGGGGCCAATACCACTGCCGAAGCGGGCTTCAGTAATTGCGGAAAAGGCCGAGGGGCCAAATTTGGCCCAGACTCATCAAATTCCTTTAAATGCAACGTGGGTTTTTACCCAACCTATGGCCGCCATGTTTGGCCACACAAGCACTTCTGACTTACTGGCCCGACAAGCTGTGCAGGACCCTCCTTGTCGCGCGGGCACCACTGCTAAGGAAGTGATGCGAGGATTTGAGGCATATCTGCAGCTTTATGAAAAATATGACGGTGAGCCTCTGACGCCATCTGAACGTCGTAATTCAGACAGCGTCACGAGAGAACTTATGAAGCAGATAGAGGTTGGGAAGCTGCAGCAGGAGGCTCAACGAGTGGCGGTTGACTTGTCACGAGGCGAGGCCCTTCAAATATATGAGGTGGTGATGGCGGAACTGAAAGCCATCATAGATAAGGTGTCAGCCGCGTATCCCACCTACCACGGCGACCTGAGACTGGTGGGCAGCTCTCGGGACGGCTCCAAGTTGTACGCCCCCGACGAATTTGATGTAAATATCGTTGTTCACGAGGACGGCGTGGGAGTAAATGTTAGTGAGAGAAGGGAGGAAGAAGCCCTGCTGAAGGGCAGGTTAGAGATATCTGTAGAGACCAACAACCCACACCTTCAGGGAAATAATTTCATGACCAGTCTGTACGAGGAGGTGCACCGCTGCCTCACTGGCCACACCCTGCTGGACAAAAGACTGAGCCTGGTGCCGCCGGGCCTGATCAGCACGCAGGTGGGCGTGGCTCTCGCCCTGGCCTGGCAGGGACAAGAGTACCCTCTGCTGTTGGTCGGCGTGGACCTGGTGCCGGTGCTGGAGGTGCCGTGGCCGGGAAAAATTCCCAGACCCTTCCTCACTCCCGCGGACACCACCACCATACAGCTCAGTAATGCCGCGGACGCCACATGGCGCTGCAGCTTTGCCTTGGCAGAGGCAAAGGTGCTGGAGACGTTGAGCCCTGTAGAGCGCCAGGCACAGCTGATGGGAAAGGTAATTCTGTCTCGCCTGAAGGCCGAGCCCTGGATGCCACGTCACAAGAAGAGCTTCTGCACCTGGTTTGACACACGTGAGTGGAACATCCCGGTGCCGAGCGGATTCTGCTTCAAGAACGCATTCCTGCGGTGGCTGGAGCATAAGAGGTGTGAGGAAAAGGACCTTGGCAGGCAGCTGGGAACGGGACGCAAAGAGGATCTAGCGAGGCACCGGGAGAGGGAGGCAAAGAGGATCCCACCAGGGAGCTTGAGGCAGAGCGGAAGAGGACCCAATCAGATGGGTGGTGGAGGTGTTCAGGCTGATGTGTGCAAACCCAGAGGAATCACGAGAGCACCTGGCAACTCTAAACAGCCCCGCCTACTTCGGAGGGGACTGTGAGGGCCGCAAACCTGGAGACGGGGCGCCCATCGTTGTGCAGTGTCTGGAGGAGAACTTGGAAAATTTGTGGTCAGGCTTGGCTGACCAGCGAGATCTGAGCCAAGACAGCCAGGAAGCGATGAGGAACATAATGCTGGGGCTAGACCTCTGGATACTGATGATGCAGCTCCACGGTGACGATCAGCAGTGATTCACACCACCCTCTGTAAACTACTCCTTACCCCCTCCAGCACAAAACACACAGATAGATAGATTGTTTATAGGCAACAGCAGTGCAATGATTGCATATTACTTGTTACTTATTTTCCTGTTACCTAATTACATTTATGAATGAGACGTTGTCAATCATTCCAGTGGCACGTGCAGTCCAACATGATGATAACACTAACATTTTATTGATTATCTTGTACACCTAACCTGCTGCAAACATTTGTATTTGATATCATGTTGCTACGTGTTGACAAGTAAACAGACAGAATATCATGTATTTCTTGACATGTTTCACCCATTGACAGCTTATCGGAAAACACCTGTTCTATTGTCACAAGCCCGTGATTGTCTCCAATGTGTTGAGTCACTGGGCAGTCCTGGAGGACGTGTCTCTGTCTCTCTGTTTGAATAAATAACCTTTTATTCACATAACATTTCATTTATAGATAAGTGACCACGACCCCCACTATTCCATATGTATATATATATATATATATATATATATATATATATATATATATATATATATATATATATATATATATATATATATATATATATATATATATATATATATATATATATATATATAGAGAGAGAGAGAGAGAGAGAGAGAGAGAGAGAGAGAGAGAGAGAGAGAGAGAGAGAGAGAGAGAGAGAGAGAGAGAGAGAGAGAGAGAGAGAGAGAGAGAGAGAGAGAGAGAGAGAGAGAGAGAGAGAGAGAGAGAGAGAGAGAGAGAAAGGGTAGGGGACGAAGAAAAGTCGCGGGAAAATCACTTCAACTTATTGTTGCGACGTTTTGAGACACATACAATGCCATTTTCAAACTGACTGTAAAAGCACGTGATCAAATGAATGCGGGAACGTGAGTAAAGGATAGACCGAGGATATTCAGTGTGGATCACGGAGACAGTTGAGTGTTATTGAAGAAGAGGGGATAGTTGTCTGGAAGGTTGTGTTGAGTTGATAGATGGAAGAGTTGAGTTTTTGAGGCATTGAACACTACAAAGTTTACTCTGCCCCAATCAGAAATCTGAGGAGTTGAGTTTTTGAGGCATTGAACACTACAAAGTTTTCTGTGCCCCAATCAGAAATCTTAGAAAGGGCAGAAGTTAGGCGTTCTGTGGCGTTCCTGCATCATCTGTTAACTTCCTGAAGGGTTGGTCGTCTCTGAAAGGACGTGGAAAGATGTAGTGTTATCATCAGCGTGGAAGTGGATAGGGCAAAAATAAGATGACCATGAGTCAATAAGAAAAGCCAGATCACCACTACCGTTTACATTCTGTATCTACTTTTAACTATCCTGTATGGATAATTTAGAAAGAAGTTAATCAGAACAAATATTTTTTTGTGATTATCTTGTAATACTGCTACCAATATCTTAAACACGGCATACTACAAGTCTAAAATCTATTGATTTGGACAATGAAAAAGGTAAAATCTTTGACTGTACTATATAGTATGATACAGCTTACTCAGTAACCTCGTGATATATGGGTATAGTTATTTGTGTGGAAATTTTAACATCGCTTGCATCAAGATCAAGTCACGGCAAGACAATCATGCAATGACTAAGCATTTCACTGGACAGCTGTAGAGTGAGGAGAGAGAAATATGAGTTTTCCTCCTCCTCATAGCATAGTGGCATGGACATTACAGCAGGAATTAACTGTCCCACAATGTGTTTGTTAAGTTAAACAGGTGGGCAGCCCAGGATGGGTGAGACACCAACACTCTCGCCAGGATACCCGAGTTGTCTGTTCTTAATTAGAATTGTTGTTTCCACATACTAGTAAGTTGATCTGTGTGGTTTGGACTTTTGAGTGACACAGACATGTTGTTTTCATGTTTACTGTGGACTGGATTAATACACATCCGATCAAGGGTGCACTCTTTAGGGAAATGTGGAGATGACCATATAAGCCACAATGCCAATTCTCTAGAAAATCAACTTATATACATTTGTTCATAAATAGGGTTTGATTTTGCCTGTGTTACTACTTAGAAGGAATTATGTAGAAAATACATTATACCGACTTATTGCATCTCTGTGTTTATAGAATGACACTGCAGGTATCTTCTATATTACCCCTGTGACAGCGAACGGGACACGAGCTGTGCTGCCACCTGGTGACAACCACTACTTCTGAAAACTTTCCATTGGTAAATAAACACGCACATATCCACCCACACACCTGCTCCGCCAAGACACCTGGCCGGCACAGGATCGCCATAATATTTGCTCAACAGCAGCCTTGACCCAACAGACTGATGTGACTGTTCTCGTGAGCCTGAGTTCCACGCACCTAAAAAGAAACTGTTTCCGCCACAAACAAAACAAACATTGCTCAACTATCAATCACGGTGGTGCTCATTAACCACTCTATTGTGCTAGTATTATCCAGAGAGAGAGAGAGAGAGAGAGAGAGAGAGAGAGAGAGAGAGAGAGAGAGAGAGAGAGAGAGAGAGAGAGAGAGAGAGAGAGAGAGAGAGAGGGGGGTGGGGCTGAAGGGGAGCCAAGTGTAGGTTCCCAGACATGGAATACAACAGAAGATAATTTGATGTGGGGTGAAGCAGATTGGTGATGGAGGATGAGGAGGATTATAGTAGCGGTGGTGGTGGTGGTTGTGGTGATGGTGGGTGGTAGTGGCGGTGGTGGTGACGGTGGTGGTGGTAGTGGTGGTAGCGGTGATGGTGGTAGCGGTGGAGGAGGTGAGTTTGTCAATTTCAGAGTGTAGGGTTGTCCTGGTGGACAAAAACAATGGCAGGCGAGCACGGCGCACAGTGGCACACAGGGCCTGCCTGGCCCCACCTGCCGCTTACACTGCTGCCCACCACGCGCATCATGAAAAGCCTGCCACCGCTGGACCAGGCGTGGTAAGTGACCCACCACTTCAATGTCCAGTGTGTGTGTGTGTGTGTGTGTGTGTGTGTGTGTGTGCCTATTTAATGTCAATTTTGCACCTGATGTGACTTGTAGAATAATTCACCTGATCTTGTCAACTTACTATTAAGATTAACAAATCACCAGTGTTTTGTGAATGTTATTGTATAGTTTTAATTTTACTGAAAATATCTGGACTACGGAATGTGACACATGTAATGCTATATGTACACTTTAATTTACTAATAAGTGTTTGTGAAAAGAATATTGTACTTGCTGTGGTCAATAAACTAAACTAAACTAAACTGTGTGTGTGTGTGTGTGTGTGTGTGTGTGTGTGTGTGTGTGTGTGTGTGTGTGTGTGTGTCACCTCACCTCACCTCGGTCGTCTGCTGGTCACCCAGCCAGTCTTCCCCATTACGGAGCGAGCTCAGAGCTCATAGACCGATCTTCGGGTAGGACTGAGACCACAACACACTCCACACACCGGGAAAGCGAGGCCACAACCCCTCGAGTTACATCCCGTACCTATTTACTGTTTGGTGAACAGGGGCTACACATTCTTTAGGCCTGCCCATTTGCCTCGCCGCGCCGGGATTCGAACCCGGCCCTCTCGATTGTGAGTCGAGCGTGCTGTTACGGCTCACCCGTAACATACTCTACTACCATCACCTCCTCCGCTTGTTACCTCGTTCGCCACCTCTCCTCCTCCCCTTCCACGTCACCGTCTCGTGAACCTTCCACGCCACCGTCTCATGAACCCTCCACGTCACCGTTTCATGAAGCCCCGCTACTGTCCCGAAGTTAGATTCACGCGGCCCCATTCGACTCAACCGGAAGTGTTAAGCCAGCTCTTGGCTTTCTGGAAAGCAAGTTGAGGTCCAAGCCTCAACCAGTGATTACAACGCCTCTTGGGTCTACCGTGGGATCAACCATCACCCAGCACTTCACCACTGCGACACCGCATAAGTATCACTTCCCCTCGTCCGTGTTTTCCACATTGCCTCCATATAGGATTAGGATTATTGTTAGGTATTAAGTTGGGATTTATTGTTGTATTTATTTCTGTGTTATATGTATATGTGTATGTCATTTTCCTGTGTTTCATGTTATATATCTGTGTTTCATGTTATATCTATGTGTGTCAGTTTCATTATGGGTTATTAAAATAGCTTTTTAAAGTGCCCCCTTTGCATTTCCTCACCAGTTGAACCTGCAGTTTTTTTTTTTTTATTGTTATTGTTCACCGGCTCCCCGATGCCAATATTACCAGATTAACCGGTGAACGTAACAATTGGCGACCGTGACAGGACTATTATAACCCATGTTCAGTGTTCCATTTTTCCAGTGACTTTTTTTCTGTGATTGCTTGTGTTTCTGTGGTGTTGTGAATTTGATGTGTTTTTTTTCTGTGACTTACTCTGCGTGTGGTTTAAATTTACCTTTGTGCGATCAAGTGGCTCCTTTTGGGTTAAACGTGCTTCGTGACTTTCATTGTTATCGCATAGCAGTGGTAGAGCAGGAAACCAGGTAGAAAGGCGTGTTCACCGATAGCACTTATCTCTATTTTTTGCACATAGGCAGGTGTGTAATAAGTGTTATCCAAGTGTTGGGATCATCATATGTTCATGCGAACCCTCAATCCCTCACTTCGCGGATAATTTTTCTCGCTAGTTAGAATCGGCTATTTTAACTAGTCTCTCAGACTAATCCGCCTCCTTATCAATAACAAGTCTCAGTACAATTCGCTCCTCTCTCTCAAGTCTCGTAACTAGAGTAATCCGGATCCCTCTTAATGCCGTAACTCTCTAGTTTACCCCTCATTAGTGATTGTACTCATAAGTGTTTGCTTAAGTATAATCTAGGTAATTTCCAAGGTTGCCTTTATTATCACTCTGCCAAGTTCCTCACTTAAGTAATTCGCTTATCATTTTCTTTGTTGTGGATTAACATCTATTTAATATGGCTTCCGCTCAGTTTAACGTTGAAGATTTTTGTGCTGACCCTTCTCTAGAACAACTTAAAGGTGCTAATATCAAAAAGGACCAATGGAAGACCATCGCTAAACATTTTGATGTTCCCATCACGTCTCAGATGACTAAAGGTCATTAAGAATGTAGTTGTTGAACATCTAGTGCAAGAAAGTCAGTTGCTAGGAAATGCCATAGAAGAGTTAACTCCCATGTCAGCCTCTACGAGGACTATAATACACAGTCCCCAGGAAGAACAGGATAAGAGTAGGATAAGTCAGTGGGAAATTGAGAAGCTTAAACTAGAATACCGGATGCATGAAAAACAAAACAGGCAGAAAAAGAAGCGAAAGAAATGCAATTACAGGCAGAAAAAGAAGCAAAAGAAATGCAACTACAGGAAAAACAAATGCAACTACAGGCAGAAAAAGAAGATAAAGAGAGAGAATTTCAGTTACAACTTAGAAGGCAGGAGAAAGAGTTAGAAATTCAGGAGTTAGCCCTACGAAATGACGCTAAGTTTAGAGGGGAAGAAATAGATATAAAGAAAAAGTTAGCAAGCTTTAATCCTGCTATAGCTGCTCCGCTAGTTCCCCCTTTTGATGAATCTGATGTTGACGGGTCATTTCGCGCTTTTGAGAGCATTGCTAATAGGAATAAATGGCCCAAGGATCAGTGGGTGTCTCTCCTTGTCCATAAGCTAGTAGGAAAAGCTTACAGGGTATAAACGGCCTTAGTGATGAGGTAGAATATGAAGATATCAAAGGTAACATTCTGGACGCTTACTCTATCACTTCTGATGGATACAGACAACAGTTCCGAAAGTATGTAAAACCAGAGTCTCACACCTATGTTGAATTTGCTAGTGAGAAACTAAGACAATTTACGAAATGGTTAGCCGCCCTTAACATTACCACCTTTTCGGAGTTGCTCAATCTAATGGTCCTGGAAGAATGGAAGAACAAGTTACCCTTTAATATTCTGAGGCATGTGGAAGAACGGGGAGAGAGTGATCTTATGTCTGCCGCTAAAGTGGCTGATGCGTTTGCTTTGTTGATGGGATCCCTGGGTAGTAGAGGTCGTGGTTCACTATCTAATGTTAGGTCCTCTTTTGGGGAAGGTTTTGGGGGCGCGAGGGGTAAGCCGACCGGATTCTCGCCAAATGCATATAATTCCTCCTGGTATACATACTATAAGAAGCCAGGTCACACGATCCAAAAATGTAGACACCCAAATTGCAAGGGTTCTCAACGTCAACTTTCTTTTGTGGCCCCTAAACCTAACACATTTGAGAACAAGAAACCAGTGGCCCTAGCTAACCCTGTCAACTCTCCTCTAGAACTTTATGACTCGTATAAATATCAAGGTTCTGCGTGATACAGGTGCTGCCCAATCCATCTTAAGGGAAGATGTCATCCCTAACATCAAACAGGCTTTCACTGGGGAGAAGGTGATCCTTACAGGTCTCGAATCACAGCTCTCCTATCCCTTGGCTAATATTAGCTTACAGTGCCCGTTCATTTCAGGAGAGGTTGAGGTAGCCATTAAACTTGGTGAACTTCCAGTACCGGGGGTACATCTCGTACTGGGTAATGATCTTGCAGGTAACTTGGCTGTTCCAAACTTAATTGTTCTTGATTCTCCCTTAACAGAAAGTCCCACTAAGACCCTGGACGAAACATCCTCTCACTTCTTCCCAGTGTGTGCAGTCACCAGGTCTCAGTCCAAGTCCCGTGCCCTTTCACCACCTCCTCCACCAATGATTGCCTCTACTGACAACTTGTACAATAACATCATTTCAAAGGAGAATTTGATTAATGCTCAGGAACAGGATCTCACTTTGGCTAAGATCAGACATGTTGCCAGTGAGACAAAGGATATATCTAAATTGCCTTGTTTTTATTATCAGGAAGGAGTCCTGATGCGTGCCTACAGACCTCCTGAACTGAAACAACTAGACACCTGGTCAGAAACACATCAAGTTGTCATCACCTTGTCTGTAAGACCAGCCATTATAGAACTAGCTCATGATGGATTGTCAGGTCATCTAGGCATTCAAAAAACCTACAAGAAGGCTCTTCAACATTTTATTTGGCCAGGAATGAAAAAGGATGTGTCACACTATGTAAAAACATGTCACATATGTCAAATTGTGGGTAAGCCTAACGAACGCCTTGTGCCAGCTCCTCTGACGCCTATTCCAGTTCAGACGGAGCCCTTCGAAAAGATCATTCTAGACTGCGTAGGGTCCTTACCCAAAACCAAACGAGGGAATCAGTATTTGTTAACCCTCATGGATCTCACTACCAGGTACCCTGAAGCATTCCCTCTTAAGAACATCACATCAAAGACCATTGTAAAACATCTAATACATTTTTTCACCTCAGTAGGAATTCCAAAACAAATTAAGTCTGACAAGGGTAGCAATTTCACTAGCAATTTTTTCCAACAGATAGTGAATGAGCTAAACATCGACCATGTTACCTCCTCGGCTTACCACCCCCCAATCCCAAGGCTGTCTGGAGCAGTTTCACCAAACATTAAAATCCATGATGAAGAAGTATTGCTTGGAGCATCAAGGAGACTAGGATGAAAGTATCTCTTTCCTTCTCTTCGCTTTAAGAGAATCTCCTCAAGATTCTTTAGGTTACTCCCCCTTTTGAATTACTCTATGGTAGACAGATCAGGAGGCCTCTCAAAATATTAAAGGATCAATGGTTTACTCAAAATACTCCCTCAAGCCCCAGTGTGTCTGACTACATCAGTAACCTTAAGAATAAAATCAGTGAAGTCAGATCTTTTGCTAAATCAAATTTCCTCAAATCTCAAACTAAAATGCAACAGAATTCTCTTCCCAAATCTGTCATGAGAAGTTTCAAACCAGAAGACAAGGTTTTACTTTTTCTCCCTACTCCAGGCAATGCTCTTCACAGTAAGTTCATGGGACCTTATGTTGTGGCTCAAAAACTAAGTCCATTAAATTATGTGGTCCACACTCCTGACCGTCGTAAGGATTCCCAACTAGTTCATATCAACCTAATGAAACCTTACCACTCCAGAGAACCAGAGGACGACTTGTCTCGCACTGTACCTGTATGTCTCGTAGGAAGGAGTCTGGTCCTGTGCCCCCCGAGGAAGAGTCCGACATCGAATTCCTCTTCTCGTCACCTAAAGGACGCCCCTCAAACAGCCAAATAAATCATGTCCAACCTTGATGAGGTGTTTCTTTCCTTAACATCTTCACAACAGTCTGATCTTAAAAAGTTATTGCTAGACTTTTCAGAAATCACAGGTGACCTTCCAATACTTTGTACTACTATCCAACATGACATAACATTAATATCTAATGACATCAAGCCTATAAGACAACCAGCCTATCGCATTTCACCCATTAAAAGAGACTTGATGAAAAAAAGAGGTAGACTATCTGCTCTGTCATCACCTTGCAGAACCTAGTATATCCCCCTGGGCTTCTCCCTGCCTGTTAACATCTAAGCCAGATGGTAGTAGTCGATTTTGCACCGACTACAGGAAATTAAATAAAGTGACGGTGCCAGACTCCTACCCATTGCCCTTGATAGAGGACCTTATAGATAGTATAGGAGTAGCCAAATTTGTAACCACTATAGACTTACTTAAAGGTTACTACCAGATTCCCCTCTCGGACGAGGCCCGAATAATATCCGCCTTCATCACCCCCTTCGGACTATACCAATACACAGTGATGCGCTTCGGCTTGTCTAATGCTCCCGCCACCTTCCAGAGGGCTATAAATTACATCACCCAAGACTTGGAGGGAACATCTGCATATCTGGACGACCTGGTGGTGACTTCGGACGACTGGGTGACACATCTGACCCGACTTCGGAGGCTGATGGGTCGGTTGCAGGAAGCCCGGCTTACAATCAACCTGGCCAAGTCCACCTTCGGGAAGTCTACGGTGGTCTACCTGGGACATGTGGTGGGAAACGGCAAGGTTCGCCCCAAGAAAGCCAACGTGGAGGCCATCCTTGGCTTCCCTGTCCCTACCACCAGGAAAGCTCTCATGAGGTTCTTGGGGATGGCTGGTTTCTACAGGAGATTCTGTAGGAACTTCTCCACCCTGGCCGCCCCCCTGACGGACCTTATCAGCACTTCCGTCCCCTTCCACTGGACCCCGACCTGTGACCAAGCCTTCCAACACCTCAAGGCGTTCCTCTCCTCGGAACCAATGGTCTGGACGCCGGATCACTCCCGCCCCTTCCATCTACAAGTGGACGCGAGAAGAGTTGGAGTGGGTGCTGTCCTACTAGAAACAGACCCCACAAGCGGCATCCTCCATCCCATCGCCTATCACTCCGCCAAGCTGAAGAAACATCAACTCAACTACTCCACCATCGAGAAGGAGGGTCTGGCACTCGTCCTGGCGCTCCAACGTTTTGAATGCTACCTTCATCCTGGTCCTCAAACTACAAAGGTCTTCACCGATCACAATCCTCTGGCCTTCCTTCACGCCATGAAGAACCGAAACCAACGCATTCTTAGGTGGGCCTTGTTAACTCAACCCTTCAACTTGGAAGTCCACCATATCAAGGGGGTGGACAACATCATCGCCGACGCCTTATCAAGATCTCCCGTCTCACCTCCTTCATGAGCCCATTACGGAGGTCTTAGGGGGGAGGAAATGTTACGACTCGCCCGTAACATACTCTACTACCATCACCACCTCCGCTTGTTACCTCGTTCGCCACCTCTCCGCCTCCCCTTCCACGTCACCGTCTCGTGAACCTTCCACGCCACCGTCTCATGAACCCTCCACGTCACCGTTTCATGAAGCCCCACTACTGTCCCGAAGTTGGATTCACGCGGCCCCATTCGACTCAACCGGAAGTGTTAAGCTAGCTCTTGGCTTTCTGGAAAGCAAGTTGAGATCCAAGCCTCAACCAGTGATTACAACGCCTCTTGGGTCTACCGTGGGATCAACCATCACCCAGCACTTCACCACTGCGACACCGCATAAGTATCACTTCCCCTCGTCCGTGTTTTCCACATTGCCTCCATATAGGATTAGGATTATTGTTAGGTATTAAGTTGGGATTTATTGTTGTATTTATTTCTGTGTTATATGTATATGTGTATTTCATTTTCCTGTGTTTCATGTTATATATCTGTGTTTCATGTTTCATGTTATATCTATGTGTGTCAGTTTCATTATGGGTTATTAAAATAGCTTTTTAAGGTGCCCCCTTTGCATTTCCTCACCAGTTGAACCTGCAGTTTTTTTTTTTTATTGTTATTGTTCACCGGCTCCCCGATGCCAATCTTACCAGATTAACCGGTGAACGTAACAGTGCTAGCCACTACACTACGCGGTGTGTGTGTGTGTGTGTGTGTGTGTGTGTGTGTGTGTGTGTGTGTGTGTGTGTGTTCGGCCAAGCGTGTGTGTTCGTGTGAGAAGGAGTACAGAACTGAGAATTTAGAATTAATTTCCCTCCCTCTCCACCTGGCGACGCGCCCTCTACGCATGCTCTCCACTCTTCCCTCATACAACACTTGCATCAGCCGACCGCCGGTGTGTTGTGGAGGAGACACCGTCCCACCGCCCTTCACCGCCAGCCAGCAATACGTGGCAGGGCGTCCCCTGCTGTGTCCCTCTCATCACACTTTCCTCTTTCCCTCCCTGCGCCACTTTACAAGATTTAGGTTGAGCAAAAGAATGACGAATGTATACTTCCATGCCAGACATCATCACTTCTGTTATCCATTCAACACACAGAGATGGGTCTCTGACACGGAAACAGTAATCGCTCCAGGAAAAATCAGACTAATACCTCCTCAGGTACCCCAAAAAGGCAGAGGAAAAACGCCAGAGGCACCTCCGCTTTTGGGGATCCTGAAAAGGAATAAGAGATATAGAAATGAGATTGTGATCGGTAGAGCCTAACGGAGAAGATATGACAGCAGCATAAACAAACGCGGTAAGGAAAAGATCAAGATTGTTGAGTGTATCTGCAAGACGGTCAGGAATACGACTAAGGTGTTGTACTAGTTGCTCTAGGTCGTGGAGGATAGCAAAATTGAAGTCTAGTTCACCAGGATGGTAAATGAAGGGAGAAGAAAGCCAAAGCTTGTGGTGAACATTGAAATCTCCAAGGATGTGCTCCACTTTGGAAAATAAGAAGTAAAAATTTGTTATACTCAAGAGAAGTGAAGGGAGATATATATATATTTTTTACGGTAAGGCCTATAGCGCCTGTAGGCATACTTGAAGAGTGTATGGGAAGCGCTGTTCAGCTTCCGCCCATTACTGGCACAGGCAATTTTATTTATAGTGGTACCCATATTAGGGCCCATATCACCCCCAAAGCTCATCTTGGGTGTAACCACCTAGAACCTGGGTATCATGGTGACATGTAGCTAACTTTAAACCACTCGACAATGGCAATGTGTTTTAAGGCTGTACGTGGTGGGATTCGAACCTACGCGTGGACGTCTGCCCGATCCCACGCTCACCACCTTATCCACTACGCCACCGCCTCCCTGAGACAGAAAAATAATATTAGAGAGTGACAATTGAGTCTAAGCCAAATGGTGGGAGATTCGACAGCGTGGGCATGAGAGCAAGGTACGTATTTGCGCACATAGACGCAACATCCAGCTTTGGAGCGAAGATGAGGATAGAGAAAGCTATGTTCTGGTGAGGAAAAGAAGATAAGGCTCAATAGAGTAGAGGTAGTGCTCTACAGATTGGTTACTAGATTTAATACTGCGAATGCTGCAGAAGTTAATGAAGAAAAAGTCGAGGGAGATGTCAAGACATTTGGGTCACCACCGAGAGAGGAGTCCGACCTAGGGACATTTCTGGTCCCCTCTCCAGAAGAATACTCCGAGGCTGGATTTGGAATCGCCATTTTTGAGTTTCGAATTTTAAGATAGTTTTATGTGTGGTGAGTGCATGTAGTTTTGTGTGAAGAAAGAGTGTTGTCTTTGGAGGGCAGGCTGTGACTATTTCTTATGCAGGAAGGAAGCCAACCAAGGGCAACAAAATATTCAATAAAAAGGCCCATTTGAGTGCTGATTCCCTAAATAAAATGTAAGGAGTTAACCGAAATTAAGGAACAAATGTTTTAAAATCTCCCTCTTAAAAGAGCTCAAATCGTTGAATACAGAAATACAGAAGCAGACAGTGAGTTCCAGAGTTTACCAGAGAGAGGTAGGAAAGATTGAGAACACGGGGTAACTCTAATATTTCAGAGTTGGACAGAATAGGGTGAGAGGAAGAAGAAAGCCTTGTGCAGCGAGGCCACAGGAGAAGGGACTGGACACAAAGAGGTAGAAAATCTTATAAATTAAAACATGAAGGAAAAAAAAAAAAAAAACACCTCATGTCAACTTCAAGGTAGGAACTTCAAATGGTAAGCCGAGTTCATTTTTTGCAGCAAGTTTTATTGCGTTCTTTTAACGGCAGGTTCATACACACATTCGCGCGCACGCACGCGACCACGCACACACACACACACACACACACACACACACACACACACACACACACACACACTCTCTCTCTCTCTCTCTCTCTCTCTCTCTCTCAATAAATAAATGGACATTTTTGGATCATTGAGGTATGTCCCTTTTCATGTCCTCTCCTTCCCGTCTCACTGACACACATGTGATGCCTCAGCAGTTCCTCTTTGCGTTTCAAATTTCTCTCGCTTCATCTATTCACTTTCAACGTCCTTCCTGCCTCAGTGCTGGACCATGATGCTATTGCTTGCCCCATTGCTGGCCATTACCTGCTAACTCCCACTGTTCACATTGCCAAACCTAAAAGGCAATTGATGAAATATTCGCCATTTACTTTGTAATTTACTAATATCAGAACGTAAGACGCTTGATAACATCCACACTACTGATAACGTCAATACTCAAGTTGAGATTATTAATGGTGTCTTCTTAATATGCCTTGACGTTTGTACATCCTTACTGACAAAGGCACTGAAAAGATCTTTTGCCCTTTGGTTTAATGACGAGTTGACAACTTTGCTACAGCAAAACAACAATAACAATGCCTTGGAAGCCTGCAAAAAGACACTAGTACCGTAAACCTACAAAATACTTATAAAAACCTGAAGTATCATGTCAGAAGATCTATTCACTATTTTAAATCCGGACATTACAACAAAAAAATTGACAGTAAGAAGATAACAGTAAAATCACAGGGAAAACCATTAAATAACTTATCTCTAATAATAAAAGCAGTAATCTTCCTGTCACATGTAACAACAAAGAAAAATACCATGCAGACTGCCAACCTCTTCAATGTGCTCTTTGCCAACCTCGGTAGAAATACTTATGAAAAGATGCATCCAACAACTGACTCCTCGCGTCTCCCAACTACAAACCCGCTGCTAACACAGATCCTAACGGTCTGCTCAGACTGAGCCTACTGACTGCCAAACTTTATTCCTCACTATTGCACATATGAATGATAGTGACGCTTGTTGGTTTAGTGGGATACCATTGAGATTCCTTAAGGACTCTCTTCCTGCCATTGTTTCCTATTTAACCACCATCATGAATACATCAATAGTTACATGAATTTTTCCCACAACTTGGATATTCTCAGTCGTGGTATCCATCCTAAAGACTGGTGATGCAAACGACCCCAGTAACTATCGCCCCATATCTCTCCTCCAAGTCCTCTCCAAAATGCTGGAAAAAAATAGTTTCATCTGAGTTGATTCAGCATTTGGAGTCAAATCACCTGCTCAGTAATACTCAGCATGGCTGCAGACCAAACTTACCAACTTCTTCCGCTCTACTGACACTAACTAATTCCGCTCTACTGACACTAACTAAGAATTTTTATCCCAACATGAATAATAAAAGAGTCTCTCTAGTCACTCTCAGCGATTTATCAAAGGCCTTTGATAGCGTAAGTCACTATTTTACTGAATAAATGCCTTAAATGTAATGTCGATCCATGCTGGTTTGAGAGTTATTTTAGTAACAGAACTCAACCAGTGCGATTAATTAATGACACCGTGTCTGATATGACCAGTATTTCGCATGGGATGCCTCAAGGGTCTGTTCTTGGTCCTGTTCTTTTTACTATTTATGTGAATGATCTTGCTTCATTCCTCCCAAGTTGTGACGTCATTCAATAAGCGGATGACATCCAAATTAGTCATTCAAGTAACATTAACAAATTAAAAGACCTTATACAAAGAGCTGAAGACACTGTTACAATAACTGAACTATACTTTAATGCAAATGGTTTAATTCTCAAAGGCAAAATATTTCAATGCATCTTCATAGGAACAAGGAGACTCGTATCACTGATCCCTCCCGACACTTACCTGATGGTGGACGGCAATGTTGTCACCCCAGTACATCAGTGAAGAACTTAGACATTTGTTTGGACAACCATCAAATGTTTGACACACATTACTGAATTAATCAACAAAGCACAAGGAATCATTAATAGATTGAAAGATAATGTTAAAAAGTGAACAAGAACAATTGTGGTACAATCATTAGTTTCAAGTCTCACAAAGCATTTGGGCTGCAACCAAGAGCACTCAGGTAGAACACACTAAAAACATCCAAAATTTTGCAGTCAAAATGGCCCTCGGTGGCGCTGCGAAAGGTGACTACGTTACTCCCTTCTTTAAGGGAACTGAAGTGGTTGAAAATAAACCATCAGTATGAGTATGTGATATTAAGGGCATGCTGCTGTACAGATTTTGTAAATTATGACGAATTTTTTTTATTTTCAATTCCTGAATATTATTGTAGGAAAAACATTGATAATTCCTATGGTATCTGAATGATGGGCCTATGCGTACGGTAACACTCTTTCTGACGCGTTTAAAGAGACATGAGTGGCGTTCGCCATGAGGTGGGCGTCACGCAATAAACACTTTCTAAGAATTGTAGTCGTTGCCTGTTTTCCTTTGTCATTTCATCACTAGTATTGGTCTCTATGGCGAGGCTCCACCCGTCAAATCGGTCCCCTCCTTCCCCCCCTTGCCATAATGCCATACACCAGTAACACCACCCTGTCCCTGCCAGTGCGGCAAAGAAAGGCCAAGAGAGAGTTAAGCTATGCCACGCTCCTGCTTGCAGGCTCTCTTAGGCTTTTTATTTTTTTTGTTCCTTGCTGATCTTCCTACTACAACTCGGAGAACAAACAAAATAGGCTACAGCAGCTGAAGAAGATGTGAGAGATGAAGAAAAAGAAGAGAGAATAGGAAATAAATGAAAAGAAGTGTGCAGAGATGATGGGTGAGTGGCAGGTGAAGCTGAGGCGCTTGGCACGGCAGGGAAGGACATTTTGGAAGGAAGGGTCAGGAAGAAGATCTCAATTTCGATACCATGAGCAAAGAATATGAAATCAAGGAAAAGAAAACTAGAAAAATACATGAGGAGGAGGAGAAGAGGAAAGCAGAGGGAGGAACCTACATATCTGGAGGCGCCGATCCTGATTAGGACCAAAATTTAACTTGGAGAGGATTATTTCATACAGAACAGGGAAGGTGCCTACAGACGGTTAAAATAAACCATAGATCTATGAAGTAGCATTGTTAGGACACCAACCAGTGAGCTAAACCTACCGGCAAAGGCACAAAGAACCAGAGGCAGGAATTCTGATAGTGTCACCACAAGGTAAATACCTCATGAAATAAAGTACTAAATATGGGAATAATTAGATCATTCTTTGTGTGCAGTTTCTGTAAAGATCAACACACACCATATAACAAATTTACTAGTTTTGATCAACATATAGCGTGGGTGCTAAACTTTTAAATCTTTAGAGTCGTATCTCAAAACATGATTTTTCGAGATAAAAAAAAAAAAAGCTGTATTAAATTAACCATTATACATGCTGCCTTGACACTTGGTGTACTTATTGACAGCGATTGGGGTAACACTTTGTCAGACCGGTTTTTCCCTAAAGTGATTACACAGTTTTTAATGAGGCAAAATAACAACTTTTTTATGCTGTTTTGATGACGTCATGAAATGCGAAAACTTAAAAAAAAAATCATATCTCATGACATAAGATATTGAAAAAAAAAAAAAAACGTTCCTTACGTTTCTTAAGGCATCTTTCAAGTATGTCCATGCCAAAGCACATTTCAAAAGAACTTTAAATAAGGCCTGTGTGGCAATTTGAATGTAACTATGCATGACGTCATAACGTCATGACGCCATTACTTTATCACATTCATATTCGTACACATCAAAAACAGCCAGTAGCTAATAATATTCTGAAAATTTCAAGCCATAAATCCTTTCACTTTTATTTAATTATGTTTTTAAATCTGGATCGCAGCATGCCCTTAACACTTACATATAGCAAGCTAAACAGTGACCTCCCTGACTGGTTGCTCCCACCAGCTTGTGTCCTTAACGGAGCAAAGTTGAGATGGCTTCGTATCCATCCCAACATGTAATAAAAGCCTATTACAGTAAAACCTCAGCTCACGACATAATTCGTTCCTAAATCCTGTTCGTCACCCGATTTGTTCGTCCCTGAATCATTTTTTCCATAAGAATGTATTGAAATACCATTAATCCGTTCCAGACCAAAAATCATACTTTTGTCCATAAAACCCATTCAAAAGAGACCTTTAATGTATGCATGACATGAACGAAATAATTATAAAAAGCCTAAATTGTTTTACTTACCTAAATGCTATCAAAATGATAATAAAATGAATAAAAAAGAAAAGGTTATTTACTTGAGAGACTAGACGTTGATGGCATCATGGAATGAATGGAGGAGAGGAGGATGGGGAGGAAGACAGACAAGATACGAGAAGACAGTCATGAGAGAGGACTTTGGATGTGCGCAGCGTGCCAGAGCTACACAACAGCTGTGTAGCGTCACAAGTCAGTGCCGCTATGTGGGGCCCCGTTATAGCAGAGAGGATAACGCCGAGGAAGCTACAGTAGAGCGCGCCGGTAACATCACCATGCCCAGGAAAAACAGGAGAAAATCGTGGTGGCACGGAGATTATGTTATGGAATATTTTTCGTAAGTTCCTGTTTCTATTTTCTATTTGTACTTATGATTTGTTTTGTTGTTGTGTGATAGCCGGGTTGGCTATCACACAAACCGCGTTCGTCCCCCGAAATATCTTTCTTCCCCTGGGTCAATATATTGACAAATATTTGGGTCGTCTCCCGAATTGTTCGTCCTTAGAGACGTTCGTCAAGCGAGGTTTTACTGTATCTAAATTAAAAAAGAAAGTACCTAAATTTTTCATATTGGAATATTAAATAACATTTCATCAACTTAGAAAAATAAAATAAATATATATCATGTCGATAGTTTGGGCTCATGGCAACCACCTCTGACTCCAAAGTTAACGTCGCACACGTCTCGATTTTTCTCTATAGTAAAACTGAATTAGCCTGTTCGCAGCTAGGGTTGTAGACACCTATCAGCGCTAGAATTTTTAATTGTCTCAGAGTTCCTGGGGCAAAGGGGTGACTTAGCTAATCTGGAAATCGATGTGTAGAAAAAAAGTACAACATGAATTGTTGCACATGTGCATTTAAAATTAAAAGTATAATTTAATGTTATTTTTCTAAGTTGCTGGTGTATGAAAAGTCTTTGTTAATGAAATTATAAGATAAAGATAAAAAACAATCATTTTTTATTTAAGTAAGTATGAGCACTAAAAATAAAATGATGCCAATTTCGGTCCGAAGTGGTGCTAGCCGTGGCAGACAGAAGTCTTGAACATAGTGGACGGCTTGAAGAGACTTCCTAAAGCTCATCTGAACACCCAGGTACTTGTGTATATGAACTCTAGGGATGGGGATGTTATTTACAGTGGGCAGCCGAGAGACCTTCCCTTTAGCTTGAAATTTTGTTTTACATTCATTAATCACTAGTCCCATTTGGACACACAACACTGCCAGTTGTGACAAAGCGAACTGGAGAATCCTGGGTGTGGGGCATTGGAGGAGTATGTCATCAGCATAGATGAAGACCTGGGTGCCCTGTGGAAAGGAACAGCACGCAATTTTGTCCATTAAAACATTGAAAAGCATTGGACTAAGGACTCCACCCTGTGGTGTTCCAAGCTCAAAAACTTCCTCAGAGGAGATTGCACCTTGAAACCAAACCTGTGCTGTTCTATTGTTCAAATAGTCCCTGATCCATCCTAATAATCTACCTCTGACACCTTTGAGAATGAGTTCCTCCATAATAACATCTTTGTTGGCCCTGTCAAAGGCACCCTTGAGATCAACGCAGGTAGCATCCTTATTTATAAGACACTCAACAAAACAATGACTTGTAGAGTGACCTTTAGGAAGCCATGTACATTGCCAGAGAGTACATGGCCCACCTTGTATATAAGCTTGTTCAATATTACCCGTTCCATCAACTTACACAGACAGCTGGTGAGACAAATAGGGCGAAAAGTGCCATCACCTTTGGGTATTGGGATGACGATGGCTGTTTTCCAAGAGCAGGGAAGCTAGAAATCTGGAATTTCATGAAAGGAAAAGCACATATCTAAACAAGTTTAATAAGTTCATTGGAAATTATAAACATAAACAATTACGAAAACAACAGGCCTAGATTTTAGAATGGAAGTTGTTACAAATATAACAGAAGCAGGCAAGCATAAGCAAACAAATATCATGCAGGTTTATACTGATTTGTACAGGTCTCAACCAAATCAAGTATGCTACGATCCACATGTTATACACCAGTACTTACCTGTCATGATCTTTAGGAAAGCGATGGAAGACCAAGTGTGGGTGGGTGCCCTTTGTCCTGCAACAAATAACACATGGATGCCCCACTCTAGTGTTAATTTTTGCGGATTTCTTGAGAACATGCGGCGTGTAATCTGTCACTGCTGTGGGTCCACTTGTTTGAGTGTTGACACATGTAAACATGCAGACGGATCAAAACAGAAACTAGAAAACTTAATTCCAACAACAGTTAGACAGATGTACAAAATTTATCTGGTATTTTGTTTTAAGTAATTAACTGAAAAAAATGAAGTTTGCGAAAAAAAAACGAAAAAAAAAAATGCATTGTTTGAATTTCCACTCCCATTCACCAAAACTTGATGAAATATACAGACTGACCAACAAACGACATAGTAAATTTTGAAGCCAATTGGACTTAACATAAGCTTTGCTTTTCAAGGAACGCTCCCTGCAATAGGAAAGAATAGCTCGACTCTTCGCCTTCGTTGGCCACGACCTTTCACTCCTCCAACATAACAGGTTTGGAAATATGAAACAATCTCTTGTGAAAAAATCGTCGCCTTAACGATCTTGTTTTCACTACCAGCAACAAAGGTGTGTACGCGAGCTTTACACAATATATTCTCGCACATCCAGTACCGCTTTGAGCCATCCTTATTCGCTTTATGTTTATCATTAATATAATTCAGATCAGCCACTAATTTCTTTCCCTTTCTTTATGAAGCAACTAAACGAGGGATGGGTGATAGCAGAGGAGATAGAATATAGCCACAAACACAGCTGCTGCAGTTTGCTATTGAGTGTTGGTAGTAGACTGACATGTGTTCATTGACACTGGCTAACATCCATCATTAGTGTGACCAGTGGTATTTGCCATCTCTTTTTACGTGTCTGCCCAGCTTATTCCAACCGTTACCCACTCTGTTAGTGAACCATTATCTACCTACGTCTCTTCTCAATCTATTTTTTTCTAGCTTGTAAC
>NW_025541398.1:0-32780 GCF_017591435.1 Portunus trituberculatus | reverse complement strand
CTGGTCTAAAGGGGTGTTTTACCTTGCTGGTCTAAAGGGGTGTTTTACCTTGCTGGTCTAAAGGGGTGTTTTTTCTTGCTGGTCTAAAGGGGGTGTTTTACCTTGCTGGTCTAAAGGGGTGTTTTTTTCTTGCTGGTCTAAAGGGGTGTTTTTCTTGCTGGTCTAAAGGGGTGTTTTTTTCTTGCTGGTCTAAAGGGGTGTTTTACCTTGCTGGTCTAAAGGGGTTTTTTACCTTGCTGGTCTAAAGGGGTGTTTTTTCTTGCTGGTCTAAAGGGGTGTTTTTCTTGCTGGTCTAAAGGGGTGTTTTGGTCCTTGCTGGTCTAAAGGGGTGTTTTACCTTGCTGGTCTAAAGGGGTGTTTTTTTCTTGCTGGTCTAAAGGGGTGTTTTACCTCTTGCTGGTCTAAAGGGGTGTTTTACCTTGCTGGTCTAAAGGGGTGTTTTACCTTGCTGGTCTAAAGGGGTGTTTTTTCTTGCTGGTCTAAAGGGGTGTTTTTACCTTGCTGGTCTAAAGGGGTGTTTTTACCTTGCTGGTCTAAAGGGGTGTTTTTACCTTGCTGGTCTAAAGGGGTGTTTTTTCTTGCTGGTCTAAAGGGGTGTTTTTTCTTGCTGGTCTAAAGGGGTGTTTTACCTTGCTGGTCTAAAGGGGTGTTTTACCTTGCTGGTCTAAAGGGGTGTTTTTTTCTTGCTGGTCTAAAGGGGTGTTTTACCTTGCTGGTCTAAAGGGGTGTTTTACCTTGCTGGTCTAAAGGGGTGGTTTTTTCTTGCTGGTCTAAAGGGGTGTTTTTTCTTGCTGGTCTAAAGGGGTGTTTTTTTCTTGCTGGTCTAAAGGGGTGTTTTTAGCTTGCTGGTCTAAAGGGGTGTTTTTCTTGCTGGTCTAAAGGGGTGTTTTTTCTTGCTGGTCTAAAGGGGTGTTTTTACCTTGCTGGTCTAAAGGGGTGTTTTACCTTGCTGGTCTAAAGGGGTGTTTTACCTTGCTGGTCTAAAGGGGTGTTTTTTCTTGCTGGTCTAAAGGGGTGTTTTTACCTTGCTGGTCTAAAGGGGTGTTTTACCTTGCTGGTCTAAAGGGGTGTTTTACCTTGCTGGTCTAAAGGGGTGTTTTACCTTGCTGGTCTAAAGGGGTGTTTTACCTTGCTGGTCTAAAGTGTTTTTTCTTGCTGGTCTAAAGGGTTTTTACCTTGCTGGTCTAAAGGGGTGTTTTACCTTGCTGGTCTAAAGGGGTGTTTTTTCTTGCTGGTCTAAAGGGGTGTTTTTACCTTGCTGGTCTAAAGGGGTGTTTTTCTTGCTGGTCTAAAGGGTGTTTTTTCTTGCTGGTCTAAAGGGGTGTTTTTTCTTGCTGGTCTAAAGGGGTGTTTTTTCTTGCTGGTCTAAAGGGGTGTTTTTTCTTGCTGGTCTAAAGGGGTGTTTTACTTGCTGGTCTAAAGGGGTGTTTTACCTTGCTGGTCTAAAGGGGTGTTTTACCTTGCTGGTCTAAAGGGGTGTTTTACCTTGCTGGTCTAAAGGGGTGTTTTACCTTGCTGGTCTAAAGGGGTGTTTTTTCTTGCTGGTCTAAAGGGGTTTTTTCTTTTTTCTTGCTGGTCTAAAGGGGTGTTTTACCTTGCTGGTCTAAAGGGGTGTTTTTACCTTGCTGGTCTAAAGGGGTGTTTTACCTTTTTAAAGGGTGTTTTTCTTGCTGGTCTAAAGGGGTGTTTTTCTTGCTGGTCTAAAGGGGTGTTTTTCTTGCTGGTCTAAAGGGGTGTTTTACCTTGCTGGTCTAAAGGGGTGTTTTTACCTTGCTGGTCTAAAGGGGGTGTTTTTACCTTGCTGGTCTAAAGGGTGTTTTTCTTGCTGGTCTAAAGGGGTGTTTTACCTTGCTGGTCTAAAGGGGTGTTTTTCTTGCTGGTCTAAAGGGGTGTTTTACCTTGCTGGTCTAAAGGGGTGCTTTTACCTTGCTGGTCTAAAGGGGGTTTTTACCTTGCTGGTCTAAAGGGGTGTTTTTTCTTGCTGGTCTAAAGGGGTGTTTTACCTTGCTGGTCTAAAGGGGTGTTTTACCTTGCTGGTCTAAAGGGGTGTTTTTTCTTGCTGGTCTAAAGGGGTGTTTTTCTTGCTGGTCTAAAGGGGTGTTTTACCTTGCTGGTCTAAAGGGGTGTTTTTGGTCTTGCTGGTCTTTTTCTTGCTGGTCTAAAGGGGTGTTTTTACCTTGCTGGTCTAAAGGGGTGTTTTTACCTTGCTGGTCTAAAGGGGTGTTTTTACCTTGCTGGTCTAAAGGGTGTTTTTCTTGCTGGTCTGTTTTTCTTGCTGGTCTAAAGGTGTTTTTACCTTGCTGGTCTAAAGGGGTGTTTTTCTTGCTGGTCTAAAGGGGTGTTTTTCTTGCTGGTCTAAAGGGGTGTTTTTTCTTGCTGGTCTAAAGGGTGTTTTTCTTGCTGGTCTAAAGGGGTGTTTTACCTTGCTGGTCTAAAGGGGTGTTTTACCTTGCTGGTCTAAAGGGGTGTTTTACCTTGCTGGTCTAAAGGGGTGTTTTTACCTTGCTGGTCTAAAGGGGTGTTTTACCTTGCTGGTCTAAAGGGGTGTTTTTCTTGCTGGTCTAAAGGGGTGTTTTTCTTGCTGGTCTAAAGGGGTGTTTTTTCTTGCTGGTCTAAAGGGGTGTTTTACCTTGCTGGTCTAAAGGGGTGTTTTTTCTTGCTGGTCTAAAGGGGTGTTTTTTCTTGTGGTTTTTTCTTGCTGGTCTAAAGGGGTGTTTTTTCTTGCTGGTCTAAAGGGGTGTTTTACCTTGCTGGTCTAAAGGGGTGTTTTACCTTGCTGGTCTAAAGGGGGGTGTTTTACCTTGCTGGTCTAAAGGGGTGTTTTTTCTTGCTGGTCTAAAGGGGTGTTTTTTCTTGCTGGTCTAAAGGGGTGTTTTTCTTGCTGGTCTAAAGGGTGTTTTACCTTGCTGGTCTAAAGGGGTGTTTTTACCTTGCTGGTCTAAAGGGGTGTTTTTTCTTGCTGGTCTAAAGGGGTGTTTTTTCTTGCTGGTCTAAAGGGGTGTTTTTCTTGCTGGTCTAAAGGGGTGTTTTACCTTGCTGGTCTAAAGGGGTGTTTTTTCTTGCTGGTCTAAAGGGGGTGTTTTTTTCTTGCTGGTCTAAAGGGTGTTTTTCTTGCTGGGTGTTTTTTCTTGCTGGTCTAAAGGGGTGTTTTTTCTTGCTGGTCTAAAGGGGTGTTTTTCTTGCTGGTCTAAAGGGGTGTTTTTTCTTGCTGGTCTAAAGGGGTGTTTTTTCTTGCTGGTCTAAAGGGGTGTTTTTACCTTGCTGGTCTAAAGGGGTGTTTTTACCTTGCTGGTCTAAAGGGGTGTTTTTTTACTGGTCTTGCTGGTCTAAAGGGGTGTTTTTACCTTGCTGGTCTAAAGGGGTGTTTTTTCTTGCTGGTCTAAAGGGGTGTTTTTACCTTGCTGGTCTAAAGGGGTGTTTTTTTCTTGCTGGTCTAAAGTGTTTTTTCTTGCTGGTCTAAAGGGGTGTTTTACCTTGCTGGTCTAAAGGGGTGTTTTTTCTTGCTGGTCTAAAGGGGTGTTTTTTCTTGCTGGTCTAAAGGGGTGTTTTTTTCTTGCTGGTCTAAAGGGGTGTTTTTCTTGCTGGTCTAAAGGGGTGTTTTTCTTGCTGGTCTAAAGGGGGTGTTTTTACCTTGCTGGTCTAAAGGGGTGTTTTTTCTTGCTGGTCTAAAGGGGTGTTTTTTTCTTGCTGGTCTAAAGGGGTGTTTTTCTTGCTGGTCTAAAGGGGTGTTTTTTCTTGCTGGTCTAAGGGTGTGTTTTACTTGGGTTTTTACCTTGCTGGTCTAAAGGGGTTTTTCTTGCTGGTCTAAAGGGGTGTTTTTTCTTGCTGGTCTAAAGGGGTGTTTTACCTTGCTGGTCTAAAGGGGTGTTTTTTCTTGCTGGTCTAAAGGGGTTTTTTTTCTTGCTGGTCTAAAGGGGTGTTTTTTCTTGCTGGTCTAAAGGGGTGTTTTTCTTGCTGGTCTAAAGGGGTGTTTTTTTTGCTGGTCTAAAGGGGTGTTTTTTCTTGCTGGTCTAAAGGGGTGTTTTTACCTTGCTGGTCTAAAGGGGTGTTTTTCTTGCTGGTCTAAAGGGGTGTTTTTTCTTGCTGGTCTAAAGGGGTGTTTTTCTTGCTGGTCTAAAGGGGTGTTTTTTCTTGCTGGTCTAAAGGGGTGTTTTTTCTTGCTGGTCTAAAGGGGTGTTTTTCTTGCTGGTCTAAAGGGGTGTTTTTTCTTGCTGGTCTAAAAGGGGTGTTTTTACCTTGCTGGTCTAAAGGGGGTGTTGTTTTCTTGCTGGTCTAAAGGGTGTTTTGTTTTTGCTGGTCTAAAGGGGTGTTTTTTTCTTGCTGGTCTAAAGGGGTGTTTTTACCTTGCTGGTCTAAAGGGGTGTTTTACCTTGCTGGTCTAAAGGGGTGTTTTACCTTGCTGGTCTAAAGGGGTGTTTTTCTTGCTGGTCTAAAGGGGTGTTTTTTCTTGCTGGTCTTTTTTTTTTCTTGCTGGTCTAAAGGGGTGTTTTTACCTTGCTGGTCTAAAGGGGTGTTTTTTCTTGCTGGTCTAAAGGGTGTTTTTTCTTGCTGGTCTAAAGGGGTGTTTTTCTTGCTGGTCTAAAGGGGTGTTTTACCTTGCTGGTCTAAAGGGTGTTTTTACCTTGCTGGTCTAAAGGGGTGTTTTTTCTTGCTGGTCTAAAGGGGTGTTTTTTCTTGCTGGTCTGTTTTTTCTTGCTGGTCTAAAGGGTTTTTTTTCTTGCTGGTCTAAAGGGGTGTTTTTCTTGCTGGTCTAAAGGGGTGTTTTTTCTTGCTGGTGCTGGTCTAAAGGGGTGTTTTTCTTGCTGGTCTAAAGGGGTGTTTTTCTTGCTGGTCTAAAGGGGGTGTTTTTTTCTTGCTGGTCTAAAGGGGTGTTTTTAGCTTGCTGGTCTAAAGGGGTGTTTTTTCTTGCTGGTCTAAAGGGGTGTTTTTTCTTGCTGGTCTAAAGGGGTGTTTTTACCTTGCTGGTCTAAAGGGGTTTTTTGCTGGTCTTGCTGGTCTAAAGGGTGTTTTTTTCTTGCTGGTCTAAAGGGGTGTTTTTTTCTTGCTGGTCTAAAGGGGTGTTTTACCTTGCTGGTGTTTTTTTCTTGCTGGTCTAAAGGGGTGTTTTACCTTGCTGGTCTAAAGGGGTGTTTTACCTTGCTGGTCTAAAGGGGGTGTTTTACCTTGCTGGTCTAAAGGGTGTTTTTCTTGCTGGTCTAGGGGTGTTTTTCTTGCTGGTCTAAAGGGGTGTTTTTTCTTGCTGGTCTAAAGGGGTGTTTTTTCTTGCTGGTCTAAAGGGGTGTTTTTTCTTGCTGGTCTAAAGGGGTGTTTTTTCTTGCTGGTCTAAAGGTGTTTTTTCTTGCTGGTGTTTTTTTACCTTGCTGGTCTAAAGGGGGTGTTTTTACCTTGCTGGTCTAAAGGGGGTGTTTTTTTCTTGCTGGTCTAAAGGGTGTTTTTTCTTGCTGGTCTAAAGGGGTGTTTTTTCTTGCTGGTCTAAAGGGTGTTTTTTCTTGCTGGTCTAAAGGGGTTTTTTTCTTGCTGGTCTAAAGGGGTTTTTTCTTGCTGGTCTAAAGGGGGTTTTTTTTCTTGCTGGTCTAAAGGGGTGTTTTTACCTTGCTGGTCTAAAGGGGTGTTTTTACCTTGCTGGTCTAAAGGGGTGTTTTACCTTGCTGGTCTAAAGGGTGTTTTTTTCTTGCTGGTCTAAAGGGGTGTTTTTTCTTGCTGGTCTAAAGGGTGTTTTTTCTTGCTGGTCTAAAGGGGTGTTTTACCTTGCTGGTCTAAAGGGGTGTTTTTTCTTGCTGGTCTAAAGGGGTGTCTTTTTTCTTGCTGGTCTAAAGGGGTGTTTTTACTTGCTTGCTGGTCTAAAGGGGTGTTTTACCTTGCTGGTCTAAAGGGGTGTTTTCTTGCTGGTCTAAAGGGTGTTTTTTCTTGCTGGTCTAAAGGGGTTTTTCTTGCTGGGGTGTTTTTCTTGCTGGTCTAAAGGGGTGTTTTACCTGCTGGTCTAAAGGGTTGCTGGTCTAAAGGGTGTTTTTTTTTGCTGGTCTAAAGGGGTTTTTTTTCTTGCTGGTGTAAAGGGGGTGTTTTTACCTTGCTGGTCTAAAGGGGGTGCTTTTTTCTTGCTTGTCTAAAGGGGGTGTTTTAGCTAGTTTGTCTAGAGGTTGTGTTTTTAGCTTGTGTGTCTAAAGGAGGTGCTTTTAGCTTGCTGGTCTAAAGGAATGTTTTTAGCTAGCTGGTCTGTTACTAGTTACCTTATTATTATTATTATTATTATTATTATTATTATTATTATTATTATTATAATTGTTATTATTATTTATTATTATTATTATTATTATTATTATTATTATTATTATTATTAATTCCTACACATGTAACTTAATTGAGTGGAATTACCTATTCAAGCATTCTGTGATAATCAGGCAATATGACTTTGCTAGAAAGTTATTAGGATTATGTTACTAGTTACCTTCTTACTTTTATTATTATTAATGTTTAATAATAATAATAATAATAATTATTATTATTATTATTATTATTATTATTATTGTTACTATCAATATTATATTACTGCTTGTTACTATATTTTTCTCTAAACAAAGCAATTGTATAGACTTGTGATGGATCGAATAGTTATTAATAAAATGTACAATGTGTTTCTAAAGAACTTTTCGTTTAATATTTGATAACCTATCCTTGAGCGTTTTGTTTTATAATAATGTGTGTGTGTGTGTGTGTGTGTGTGTGTGTGTGTGTGTGTGTGTGTGTGTGTGTGTGTGTGTGTGTGTGTGTGTGTGTGTGTGTGTGTGTGTGTGTGTGTGTGTGTGTGTGTGTGTGTGTTGAAGCTTATCTAGTATGAAAATAGAGAAAAGGAAATGAAGATGTAAGTGCAGTACTAAATATCTTCATTATAACATAACACATTACATTTAGTAAGCTTAAAAGTGAGAAAACAACAGGTTAGTAAGCTATAAACATTAGGGGAATGATGGGAGACGAGTTTGTAGGTCACTGGTAAACACCATAGCCAGCTGCAAGCGGCGAGCGGGATAGATCGTCGGTACGTGACGTCACAGGGATGTGGACCGGCCTTGTTCTCCAGGTGGCCTTGGTACAACACACAGGCGAGGAAGTGTCAGTGTAACCTTTTATCGTGGCAACCAAATGAGAAGTGAGTCGATATGCACCTGCTTGGTGACCTGACTCCTCCCCCTTCCCCCAGGGGAAATCCCGCCTCGGGTCGACTGGCACCGTCGCCTGTCCTGACATGCCACATAGTCTTACATGTCCATGAAATATCTTCGTTTGACTTGGTATATAACACTTATTTGCATCACATTCTACTTAATGAAATAGTAAGAATATTCTTAGAAAGCTGTTTGTTGATAATACTGTGATTAAAGAACCATGAGTAGTATAGACTGAATGTTTTGATTGGAAATCTGGCAGAACAAACAACACCCTACGGGTCAGTACAATGAAACCAATCGTGATCTGTGTAGTTTTCATTGTTCGCTAGCTGGTTTAATTCACAAGTTGGTCCTGCCTTCGCGCCGAACTGTCGCTCTTGTGGAAGCCCTATTAAAAAAATATATATACTGATATTCATGCCTACATACCTCATAATATAAACGTTTGGTTATTTATCTATGTGTCAGATTGAAAATTATATAAAAATATGCAAATATATGTTCCTATTTCTATTTTCTCCTGCTCCTGCGTCGTCTCAGGTAACAACATGTCGCAGACTTATTGCTTTCCGGTACGATATCGTCAGCTGCTGGCACCAAATCCAAGCCTTACCAGTCTTCTTAACGGTGCGAAGTTTAGTGCGTCGTACGTCCGCCAGCGGTGCTGATTGTTTTTATTTCACTGATTATCTTTATATATAGGACGTGACAGTGATATCCATATTTTTCAACACTCTCAGATAAAATGCAGAAACCGAAATTGGCATCATTTTATTTTTAGTGCTCATACTTACTTAAATAAAAAATGATTGTTTTTTATCTTTATCTTATAATTTCATTAACAAAGACTTTTCATACACCAGCAACTTAGAAAAATAACATTAAATTATACTTTTAATTTTAAATGCACATGTGCAACAATTCATGTTGTACTTTTTTTCTACACATCGATTTCCAGATTAGCTAAGTCACCCTTTGCCCCAGGAACTCTGAGACAATTAAAAATTCTAGCGCTGATAGGTGTCTACAACCCTAGCTGCGAACAGGCTAATTCAGTTTTACTATAGAGAAAAATCGAGACGTGTGCGACGTTAACTTTGGAGTCAGAGGTGGTTGCCATGAGCCCAAACTATCGACATGATATATATTTATTTTATTTTTCTAAGTTGATGAAATGTTATTTAATATTCCAATATGAAAAATTTAGGTACTTTCTTTTTTAATTTAAATACAGTAAAACCTCGCTTGACGAACGTCTCTAAGGACGAACAATTCGGGAGACGACCCAAATATTTGTCAATATATTGACCCAGGGGAAGAAAGATATTTCACGCGGTTAACGGCTCGCCGGCAGGCGAGCCGTTTGTGTGATAGCCAACCCGGCTATCACACAACAACAAAACAAATCATAAGTACAAATAGAAAATAGAAACAGGAACTTACGAAAAATATTCCATAACATAATCTCCGTGCCACCACGATTTTCTCCTGTTTTTCCTGGGCATGGTGATGTTACCGGCGCGCTCTACTGTAGCTTCCTCGGCGTTATCCTCTCTGCTATAACGGGGCCCCACATAGCGGCACTGACTTGTGACGCTACACAGCTGTTGTGTAGCTCTGGCACGCTGCGCACATCCAAAGTCCTCTCTCATGACTGTCTTCTCGTATCTTGTCTGTCTTCCTCCCCATCCTCCTCTCCTCCATTCATTCCATGATGCCATCAACGTCTAGTCTCTCAAGTAAATAACCTTTTCTTTTTTATTCATTTTATTATCATTTTGATAGCATTTAGGTAAGTAAAACAATTTAGGCTTTTTATAATTATTTCGTTCATGTCATGCATACATTAAAGGTCTCTTTTGAATGGGTTTTATGGACAAAAGTATGATTTTTGGTCTGGAACGGATTAATGGTATTTCAATACATTCTTATGGAAAAAAATGATTCAGGGGACGAACAAATCGGGTGACGAACAGGATTTAGGAACGAATTATGTCGTGAGCTGAGGTTTTACTGTAATAGGCTTTTATTACATGTTGGGATGGATACGAAGCCATCTCAACTTTGCTCCGTTAAGGACACAAGCTGGTGGGAGCAACCAGTCAGGGAGGTCACTGTTTAGCTTGCTATATGTAAGTGTTAAGGGCATGCTGCGATCCAGATTTAAAAACATAATTAAATAAAAGTGAAAGGATTTATGGCTTGAAATTTTCAGAATATTATTAGCTACTGGCTGTTTTTGATGTGTACGAATATGAATGTGATAAAGTAATGGCGTCATGACATTATGACGTCATGCATAGTTACATTCAAATTGCCACACAGGCCTTATTTAAAGTTCTTTTGAAATGTGCTTTGGCATGGACATACTTGAAAGATGCCTTAAGAAACGTAAGGAACGTTTTTTTTTTTTTTTCAATATCTTATGTCATGAGATATGATTTTTTTTTTAAGTTTTCGCATTTCATGACGTCATCAAAACAGCATAAAAAGCTGTTATTTTGCCTCATTAAAAACTGTGTAATCACTTTAGGGAAAAACCGGTCTGACAAAGTGTTACCCCAATCGCTGTCAATAAGTACACCAAGTGTCAAGGCAGCATGTATAATGGTTAATTTAATACAGCTTTTTTTTTTTTTTTATCTCGAAAAATCATGTTTTGAGATACGACTCTTTAAAGATTTAAAAGTTTAGCACCCACGCTATATGTTGATCAAAACTAGTAAATTTGTTATATGGTGTGTGTTGATCTTTACAGAAACTGCACACAAAGAATGATCTAATTATTCCCATATTTAGTACTTTATTTCATGAGGTATTTACCTTGTGGTGACACTATCAGAATTCCTGCCTCTGGTTCTTTGTGCCTTTGCCGGTAGGTTTAGCTCACTGGTTGGTGTCCTAACAATGCTACTTCATAGATCTATGGTTTATTTTAACCGTCTGTAGGCACCTTCCCTGTTCTGTATGAAATAATCCTCTCCAAGTTAAATTTTGGTCCTAATCAGGATCGGCGCCTCCAGATATGTAGGTTCCTCCCTCTGCTTTCCTCTTCTCCTCCTCCTCATGTATTTTTCTAGTTTTCTTTTCCTTGATTTCATATTCTTTGCTCATGGTATCGAAATTGAGATCTTCTTCCTGACCCTTCCTTCCAAAATGTCCTTCCCTGCCGTGCCAAGCGCCTCAGCTTCACCTGCCACTCACCCATCATCTCTGCACACTTCTTTTCATTTATTTCCTATTCTCTCTTCTTTTTTCTTCATCTCTCACATCTTCTTCAGCTGCTGTAGCCTATTTTGTTTGTTCTCCGAGTTGTAGTAGGAAGATCAGCAAGGAACAAAAAAATAAAAAGCCTAAGAGAGCCTGCAAGCAGGAGCGTGGCATAGCTTAACTCTCTCTTGGCCTTTCTTTGCCGCACTGGCAGGGACAGGGTGGTGTTACTGGTGTATGGCATTATGGCAAGGGGGGGAAGGAGGGGACCGATTTGACGGGTGGAGCCTCGCCATAGAGACCAATACTAGTGATGAAATGACAAAGAAAAACAGGCAACGACTACAATTCTTAGAGAGTGTTTATTGCGTGACGCCCACCTCATGGCGAACGCCACTCATGTCTCTTTAAACGCGTCAGAAAGAGTGTTACCGTACGCATAGGCCCATCATTCAGATACCATAGGAATGCTCAATGTTTTTCCTACAATAATACCCAGGAATTGAAAATAAAAAAAATTCGTCATAATTTACAAAATCTGTACAGCAGCATGCCCTTAATATCACATACTCATACTGATGGTTTATTTTCAACCACTTCAGTTCCCTTAAAGAAGGGAGTAACGTGGTCACCTTTCGCAGCGCCACCGAGGGCCATTTTGACTGCAAAATTTTGGATGTTTTTAGTGTGTTTTATCTGAGTGCTGTTGGTTGCAGCCCAAATGCTTTGTGAGACTTGAAACTAATGATTGTACCACAATTGTTCTTGTTCACTTTTTAACATTATCTTTCAATCTATCAATGATTCCTTGTGCTTTGTTGATTAATTCAGTAATGTGTGTCAAACATTTGATGGTTGTCCAAACAAATGTCTAAGTTCTTCACTGATGTACTGGGGTGACAACATTGCCGTCCACCATCAGGTAAGTGTCGGGAGGGATCAGTGATACGAGTCTCCTTGTTCCTATGAAGATGCATTGAAATATTTTGCCTTTGAGAATTAAACCATTTGCATTAAAGTATAGTTCAGTTATTGTAACAGTGTCTTCAGCTCTTTGTATAAGGTCTTTTAATTTGTTAATGTTACTTGAATGACTAATTTGGATGTCATCCGCTTATTGAATGACGTCACAACTTGGGAGGAATGAAGCAAGATCATTCACATAAATAGTAAAAAGAACAGGACCAAGAACAGACCCTTGAGGCATCCCATGCGAAATACTGGTCATATCAGACACGGTGTCATTAATTAATCGCACTGGTTGAGTTCTGTTACTAAAATAACTCTCAAACCAGCATGGATCGACATTACATTTAAGGCATTTATTCAGTAAAATAGTGACTTACGCTATCAAAGGCCTTTGATAAATCGCTGAGAGTGACTAGAGAGACTCTTTTATTATTCATGTTGGGATAAAAATTCTTAGTTAGTGTCAGTAGAGCGGAATTAGTTAGTGTCAGTAGAGCGGAAGAAGTTGGTAAGTTTGGTCTGCAGCCATGCTGAGTATTACTGAGCAGGTGATTTGACTCCAAATGCTGAATCAACTCAGATGAAACTATTTTTTTCCAGCATTTTGGAGAGGACTTGGAGGAGAGATATGGGGCGATAGTTACTGGGGTCGTTTGCATCACCAGTCTTTAGGATGGATACCACGACTGAGAATATCCAAGTTGTGGGAAAAATTCATGTAACTATTGATGTATTCATGATGGTGGTTAAATAGGAAACAATGGCAGGAAGAGAGTCCTTAAGGAATCTCAATGGTATCCCACTAAACCAACAAGCGTCACTATCATTCATATGTGCAATAGTGAGGAATAAAGTTTGGCAGTCAGTAGGCTCAGTCTGAGCAGACCGTTAGGATCTGTGTTAGCAGCGGGTTTGTAGTTGGGAGACGCGAGGAGTCAGTTGTTGGATGCATCTTTTCATAAGTATTTCTACCGAGGTTGGCAAAGAGCACATTGAAGAGGTTGGCAGTCTGCATGGTATTTTTCTTTGTTGTTACATGTGACAGGAAGATTACTGCTTTTATTATTAGAGATAAGTTATTTAATGGTTTTCCCTGTGATTTTACTGTTATCTTCTTACTGTCAATTTTTTTGTTGTAATGTCCGGATTTAAAATAGTGAATAGATCTTCTGACATGATACTTCAGGTTTTTATAAGTATTTTGTAGGTTTACGGTACTAGTGTCTTTTTGCAGGCTTCCAAGGCATTGTTATTGTTGTTTTGCTGTAGCAAAGTTGTCAACTCGTCATTAAACCAAAGGGCAAAAGATCTTTTCAGTGCCTTTGTCAGTAAGGATGTACAAACGTCAAGGCATATTAAGAAGACACCATTAATAATCTCAACTTGAGTATTGACGTTATCAGTAGTGTGGATGTTATCAAGCGTCTTACGTTCTGATATTAGTAAATTACAAAGTAAATGGCGAATATTTCATCAATTGCCTTTTAGGTTTGGCAATGTGAACAGTGGGAGTTAGCAGGTAATGGCCAGCAATGGGGCAAGCAATAGCATCATGGTCCAGCACTGAGGCAGGAAGGACGTTGAAAGTGAATAGATGAAGCGAGAGAAATTTGAAACGCAAAGAGGAACTGCTGAGGCATCACATGTGTGTCAGTGAGACGGGAAGGAGAGGACATGAAAAGGGACATACCTCAATGATCCAAAAATGTCCATTTATTTATTGAGAGAGAGAGAGAGAGAGAGAGAGAGAGAGAGAGTGTGTGTGTGTGTGTGTGTGTGTGTGTGTGTGTGTGTGTGTGTGTGTGTGTGGTCGCGTGCGTGCGCACGAATGTGTGTATGAACCTGCCGTTAAAAGAACGCAATAAAACTTGCTGCAAAAAATGAACTCAGCTTACCATTTGAAGTTCCTACCTTGAAGTTGACATGGTGTTTTTTTCTTCATGTTTTAATTTTACAAGATTTTCTACGTCTTTGTGTCCAGTCCCTTCTCCTGTGGCCTCGCTGCACAAGGCTTTCTTCTTCCTCTCACCCTATTCTGTCCAACTCTGAAATATAAGAGTTACCCCGTGTTCTCAATCTTTCCTACCTCTCTCTGGTAAACTCTGGAACTCACTGTCTGCTTCTGTATTTCTGTATTCAACGACTTGAGCTCTATTAAGAGGGAGATTTTAAAACATTTGTTCCTTAATTTCGGTTAACTCCTTACATTTTATTTAGGGAATCAGCACTCAAATGGGCCTTTTTATTGAATATTTTGTTGCCCTTGGTTGGCTTCCTTCCTGCATAAGAAATAGTCACAGCCTGCCCTCCAAAGACAACACTCTTTCTTCACACAAAACTACATGCACTCACCACACATAAAACTATCTTAAAATTCGAAACTCAAAAATGGCGATTCCAAATCCAGCCTCGGAGTATTCTTCTGGAGAGGGGACCAGAAATGTCCCTAGGTCGGACTCCTCTCTCGGTGGTGACCCAAATGTCTTGACATCTCCCTCGACTTTTTCTTCATTAACTTCTGCAGCATTCGCAGTATTAAATCTAGTAACCAATCTGTAGAGCACTACCTCTACTCTATTGAGCCTTATCTTCTTTTCCTCACCAGAACATAGCTTTCTCTATCCTCATCTTCGCTCCAAAGCTGGATGTTGCGTCTATGTGCGCAAATACGTACCTTGCTCTCATGCCCACGCTGTCGAATCTCCCACCATTTGGCTTAGACTCAATTGTCACTCTCTAATATTATTTTTCTGTCTCAGGGAGGCGGTGGCGTAGTGGATAAGGTGGTGAGCGTGGGATCGGGCAGACGTCCACGCGTAGGTTCGAATCCCACCACGTACAGCCTTAAAACACATTGCCATTGTCGAGTGGTTTAAAGTTAGCTACATGTCACCATGATACCCAGGTTCTAGGTGGTTACACTCAAGATGAGCTTTGGGGGTGATATGGGCCCTAATATGGGTACCACTATAAATAAAATTGCCTGTGCCAGTAATGGGCGGAAGCTGAACATCGCTTCCCATACACTCTTCAAGTATGCCTACAGGCGCTATAGGCCTTACCGTAAAAAACAAAAAAATATCTCCCTTCACTTCTCTTGAGTATAACAATTTTTTTACTTCTTATTTTCCAAAGTGGAGCACATCCTTGGAGATTTCAATGTTCACCACAAGCTTTGGCTTTCTTCATCCTTCATTTACCATCCTGGTGAACTAGACTTCAATTTTGCTATCCTCCACGACCTAGAGCAACTAGTACAACACCTTAGTCGTATTCCTGACCGTCTTGCAGATACACTCAACAATCTTGATCTTTTCCTTACCGCTTTTGTTTATGCTGCTGCCATATCTTCTCCGTTAGGCTCTACCGATCACAATCTCATTTCTATATCTCTTATTCCTTTTCAGGATCCCCAAAAGCGGAGGTGCCTCTGGCGTTTTTCCTCTGCCTTTTTGGGGTACCTGAGGAGGTATTAGTCTGATTTTTCCTGGAGCGATTACTGTTTCCGTGTCAGAGACCCATCTCTGTGTGTTGAATGGATAACAGAAGTGATGATGTCTGGCATGGAAGTATACATTCGTCATTCTTTTGCTCAACCTAAATCTTGTAAAGTGGCGCAGGGAGGGAAAGAGGAAAGTGTGATGAGAGGGACACAGTAGGGGACGCCCTGCCACGTATTGCTGGCTGGCGGTGAAGGGCGGTGGGACGGTGTCTCCTCCACAACACACCGGCGGTTGGCTGATGCAAGTGTTATATGAGGGAAGAGTGGAGAGCATGCGTAGAGGGCGCGTCACCAGGTGGAGAGGGAGGAAATTAATTCTCAGTTCTTCTAAATTCTCAGTTCTGTACTCCTTCTCACACGAACACACACGCTTGGCCGAATCTGGTCACACACACACACACACACACACACACACACGGTAACACACAACTGAATTATGAACTGGAATGGATGTGAAGAGCGCTGCGGTCACGGCTCTTGTACTGGAAAACATTAGTACATTGTTTAAGAGGTTTTCTGTTTAAGTATTCTCTTTGAACAACCCTACACTCTGAAACTGACAAATCCACCTCCACCACTATTACCATCGCCGCTACCACCACCACCACCGCCGCTTCTAGTCCTCCTCATCCTCCATCACCAGTCTGCTTCACCTCACATCAAATTAGCTTCTGTTGTATTCCATGTCTGGGAACCTTCACTTGGCTCTCCTCGCTCCTCTCCCCTCTCTCTCTCTCTCTCTCTCTCTCTCTCTCTCTCTCTCTCTCTCTCTCTCTCTCTCTCTCTCTCTCTCTGGATAATACTAGCACAATAGAGTGGTTAATGAGCACCACCGTGATTGATAGTTGAGCAATGTTTGTTTTGTTTGTGGCGGAAACAGTTTCTTTTTAGGTGCGTGGAAGTCAGGCTCATGAGAACAGTCACATTAGTCTGTTGGGTCAAGATTCTGGCTGCTGTTGAGCAAATATTATGGCGACCCTGTGCCGGCCAGGTGTCTTGGCGGAGCAGGTGTGTGGGTGGATCCGTGCGTGTTTATTTACCAATGGGAAGTTTTCAGAAGTAGTGGTTGTCACCAGGTGGCAGCACAGCTCGTGTCCCGTTCGCTGTCACAGGGGTAATATAGAACATACCTGCAGTGTCATTCTATAAACACAGAGATGCAATAAGTCGGTATAATATATTTTCTACATAATTCCTTTTAAGTAGTAACACAGGCAAAATCAAACCCTATTTATGAACAAATGTATATAAGTTGATTTTCTCGTGAACTGGCATTGAGGCTTATATGGTCATCTCCACATTTCCCTAAAGAGTGCACCCTTGATCGGAAGTGTATTAATCCAGTCCACAGTAAACATGAAGACAACATGTCTGTGTCACTCAGATCAACTTACTAGTATGTGGAAACAACAATTCTAATTAAGAACAGACAACTCGGGTATCCTGGCGAGAGTGTTGGTGTCTCACCCATCCTGGGCTGCCCACCTGTTTAACTTAACAAACACATTGTGGGACAGTTAATTCCTGCTGTAATGTCCATGCCACTATGCCATGAGGAGGAGGAAAACTTCTCATATTTCTCTCTCCTCACTCTACAGCTGTCCAGTGAAATGCTTAGTCATTGCATGATTGTCTTGCCGTGACTTGATCTTGATGCAAGCGATGTTAAAATTTCCACACAAATAACTATACCCATATATCACGAGATTACTGAGTAAGCTGTATAATAGTATATAGTACAGTCAAAGATTTTACCTTTTTCATTGTCCAAATCAATAGATTTTAGACTTGTAGTATGCCGTGTTTAAGATATTGGTAGCAGTATTACAAGATAATCACAAAAAAATATTTGTTCTGATTAACTTCTTTCTAAATTATCCATACAGGATAGTTAAAAGTAGATACAGAATGTAAACAGTAACAGTATGGCTTCCGTCAAGGTCGCTCTAGTGGTGATCTGGCTTTTCTTATTGACTCATGGTCATCTTATTTTAGAGATTTCGGTGAAACTTTCGCTAATAGAGTCTGGCACAAGGCTTTGATTTTAAAACTGCCCTTCTACGGTTTCCATCCTTCTTTCTGCAACATTTTCTCAAGTTTCCTTTCCGAACGTTCTATTCCAGCCATGGCCACTGTTCTTGTCCTAAATCTATTAACAGTGGTGTTCCTTAGGGTTCTGTTCAGTAACCCACTTTCTTACTATAATTCATTAATGATCTTCTTAACCAAACTTTTTGCCCTATCCACTTCCACGCTGATGATAACACTACATCTTTCCACGTCCTTTCAGAGACGACCAACCCTTCAGGAAGTTAACAGATGATGCAGGGACGCCACAGAACGCCTAACTTCTGCCCTTTCTAAGATTTCTGATTGGGGCACAGAAAACTTTGTAGTGTTCAATGCCTCAAAAACTCAACTCCTCAGATTTCTGATTGGGGCAGAGAAAACTTTGTAGTGTTCAATGCCTCAAAAACTCAACTCCTCCATCTATCAACTCAACACAACCTTCCAGACAACTATCCCCTCTTCTTCAATGACACTCAACTGTCTCCGTGATCCACACTGAATATCCTCGGTCTATCCTTTATTCACGTTCCCGCATTCATTTGATCACGTGCTTTTACAGTCAGTTTGAAAATGGCATTGTATGTGTCTCAAAACGTCGCAACAATAAGTTGAAGTGGTTTTCCCGCGACTTTTCTTCATCCTCTCTCTCTCTCTCTCTCTCTCTCTCTCTCTCTCTCTCTCTCTCTCTCTCTCTCTCTCTCTCTCTCTCTCTATCTCTCTCTCTCTATATATCTCTATATATATATATATATATATATATCTCTCTCTCTCTCTCTCTCTCTATATATATATATATATATATATATATATATATATATATATATATATATATATATATATATATATATATATATATATATATATGGAATAGTGGGGGTCGTGGTCACTTATCTATAAATGAAATGTTATGTGAATAAAAGGTTATTTATTCAAACAGAGAGACAGAGACACGTCCTCCAGGACTGCCCAGTGACTCAACACATTCGAGACAATCACGGGCTTGTGACAATAGAACAGGTGTTTTCCGATAAGCTGTCAATGGATGAAACATGTCAAGAAATACATGATATTCTGTCTTTTTACTTGTCAACACGTAACAACATGATATCAAATATAAATGTTTGCAGCAGGTTAGGTTTGTAGAAGATAATCAATAAAATGTTAGTGTTATCATCATGTTGGAGTGCACGTGCCACAGGAATGATTGACAACGTCTCATTCATAAATGTAATTCATAAATGTAACAGGAAAATAAGTAACAAGTAAAATGCAATCATTGCACTGCTGTTGCCTATAAACAATCTATCTATCTATCTGTGTTTTTTGTGCTGGAGGGGGTTAAGGAGTAGTTTACAGAGGGTGGTGTGAATCACTGCTGATCGTCACCGTGGAGCTGCATCATCAGTATCCAGAGGTCTAGCCCCAGCATTATGTTCCTCATCGCTTCCTGGCTGTCTTGGCTCAGATCTCAAATTTTCCAAGTTCTCCTCCAGACACTGCACAACGATGGGCGCCCCGTCTCCAGGTTTGCGGCCCTCACAGTCCCCTCCGAAGTAGGCGGGGCTGTTTAGAGTTGCCAGGTGCTCTCGTGATTCCTCTGGGTTTGCACACATCAGCCTGAACACCTCCACCACCCATCTGATTGGGTCCTCTTCCCGCTCCGCCTCAAGCTCCCTGGTGGGATCCTCTTTGCCTCCCTCTCCCCGGTGCCTCGCTAGATCCTCCTTGCCTCCCGTCCCCAGCTGCCTGCCAAGGTCCTTTTCCTCACACCTCTTATGCTCCAGCCACCGCAGGAATGCGTTCTTGAAGCAGAATCCGCTCGGCACCGGGATGTTCCACTCGCGTGTGTCAAACCAGGTGCAGAAGCTCTTCTTGTGACGTGGCATCCAGGGCTCGGCCTTCAGGCGGGACAGAATTACCTTTCCCATCAGCTGTGCCTGGCGCTCTACGGGGCTCAACGTCTCCAGCACCTTTGCCTCTGCCAAGGCAAAGCTGCAGCGCCATGTGGCGTCCGCGGCATTACTGAGCTGTATGGTGGTGGTGTCCGCGGGAGTGAGGAAGGGTCTGGGAATTTTTTCCGGCCACGGCACCTCCAGCACCGGCACCAGGTCCACGCCGACCAGCAGCAGAGGGTACTCTTGTCCCTGCCAGGCCAGGGCGAGCGCCACGCCCACCTGCGTGCTGATCAGGCCCGGCGGCACCAGGCTCAGTCTTTTGTCCAGCAGGGTGTGGCCAGTGAGGCAGCGGTGCACCTCCTCGTACAGACTGGTCATGAAATTATTTCCCTGAAGGTGTGGGTTGTTGGTCTCTACAGATATCTCTAACCTGCCCTTCAGCAGGGCTTCTTCCTCCCTTCTCTCACTAACATTTACTCCCACGCCGTCCTCGTGAACAACGATATTTACATCAAACTCGTCGGGGGCGTACAACTTGGAGCCGTCCCGAGAGCTGCCCGCCAGTCTAAGGTCGCCGTGGTAGGTGGGATACGCGGCTGACACCTTATCTATGATGGCTTTCAGTTCCGCCATCACCACCTCATATATTTGAAGGGCCTCGCCTCGTGACAAGTCAACCGCCACTCGTTGAGCCTCCTGCTGCAGCTTCCCAACCTCTATCTGCTTCATAAGTTCTCTCGTGACGCTGTCTGAATTACGACGTTCAGATGGCGTCAGAGGCTCACCGTCATATTTTTCATACAGCTGCAGATATGCCTCAAATCCTCGCATCACTTCCTTAGCAGTGGTGCCCGCGCGACAAGGAGGGTCCTGCACAGCTTGTCGGGCCAGTAAGTCAGAAGTGCTTGTGTGGCCAAACATGGCGGCCAGGTGTCGGGGCGTCTGACCATAGGTGTCGCGCTGTTGAAGTTTAGCGCCGGCGCTCACCAGCAGCGCCACGCAGCCGTCCTCACCGTGTGAGGCCGCTTCATGAATGGCTGTGGTGCCGCATGCTTTGTCCAGCACACCGTCCACTGGGCGGCGACCCTCCTGCAGCAGCAGATAAGTCAGCTGCAGCAGACCTTTGCGCACAGCCAACAGCAGACAGGCGCGGCCATCATCTGCGGACACAGTCTGAACATCGCCCTTCTTGTGGAGGTTGAAAAGAACTCCCTGTACGTCCAGCGCGGTCCGTGCCGCCGCCTTCTCGCGATCTGCTTTCTGACGAAGCTCAAGATCCCTCAGCTTCTCCCGCTCCTCCTCGAAGAGCCTCTGTGAAACGAGAGAGAGAGAGAGAGGTGTCATTGATCGTAGCTGCGGGGTGTGGTGGCTCAGAGGTCAGAGTGAGCGGTGTTTTAGGGATAACAGAGATCACTCCCACGACACACACTGGGACAGCGAGGCCACAGTTCCTCGTGCAGAATCCCGTAGTGCTGCACTGTGCTGCACTAATTGCTGCTGGATAAACATTGCTACAGAATGAAGAGCCACAACCATTCACTTCGCCGCGCCAGGGAGTACAATCACAAATTTCTCGGTGGTGAGCCGAGCAACGACGTGCGTGTGTGTGTAATTATAATAGTAGTTACCAAATTGATTATAATAAAAAATAACTCAAAATAACTAAAAATAATCAAAATATTGATTGTAGCAAAAATCACTTTAATGATAATAATAATAATAATAATAATAATAATAATAATAATAAATAATAATAATAATAATAGTGATATTAACAAGAACAACAACAATAATAATAATAATGATAATAATAATATTAGTAATAATGATAATAATAACAGTTATAATAATAGAAATTATAATGATAACAATAATAGTATTTTTTTTCGCTATGGCCTATAGTGCCTGTAAATATAATTGAAGATATATATATATATATATATATATATATATATATATATATATATATATATATATATATATATATATATATATATATATATATATATATATATATATATATATATATATATTTCCACCTTGTTTAGTAAAGCTGTGTGTGGATCCCCAGACATGAGAGCCATACTCCATACACGGGCGGATAAGGCCCTGTACAGAGCAAGCAGCTGGGAGGAGAGAAAATGGACGAAGACGCCACAGGACACCTAACTTCTTGGAAGCTGATTTAGCAAGAGTAGAGATGTGAAATTTCCAGTTTAGATTTTTAGTGAAGGATAGACCGAGTGTGTTTAATGTAGAGGAGAGGGAAGTTGAGTGTTATTGAAGAAGAGAGGATAGTTGTCTGGAAGGTTATGTCGAGTAGATAGTTGTAGAAATTGAGTTTTGAGGCATTGAACAAAACCAGGTTTTCTCTGCCCCAATCAGAAACAAGTGAAAGATCAGAAGTTAGGCGTCCTATAGCATCTCGCCTTGAGTCATTTAATTGTTGTTGGGTTGGGCGTCTGTTGAACGCTGTTGAATAATGCAAGGTGGTATCATCAGCATAGGAGTGGATAGGGCATTGAGTCAGATTTAGGAGATCATTGATGAATAATAGAAAGAGAGTGGGTGATAGGACAGAACCCTGTGGAACACCACTGTTGATAGTTTTAGGGAAGAACAGTGACCGTCTACTACAGCAGCAATAGAACGATCGGAAAGGAAACTGGAGATGAAGGTACAGAGAGAAGGATAGAATCCGTAGGAGGGTAGTTTAGAAATTAAAGATTTGTGCCAGACTCTATCGAAGGCTTTCGATATGTCAAGGCCGACAGCAAAGGTTTCACCGAAGTCCCTAAAGAGGATGACCAAGATTCAGTTAGGAAAGTAAGAAGATCACCAGTAGATCTGCCTTTACGGAAACCATACTGGCAATCAGAGAGAAGGTTGTGAGCTGATAGATGCCTCATTATCTTCCTATTAAGGATAGACTCAAAGGCTTTAGAAAGGCAGGAAATCAAAGCTATAGGGCGGTAGTTAGAAGGATTGGAGTGGTCACCTTTTTAGGGACAGGTTGAATGTGAGCAAACTTCCAGCAAGAAGGATAAATAGAAGTAGAGAGACACAGATGAAAGAGTTTGACCAGGCAGTGAGCGAGTTCAAGCACAGTTTTGAGAACAACAGGAGGGACTCCATCCGGACCGTAAGCCTTCCGAGAATCAAGGCCAGAGAGGGCCAGGAAAACGTCTTTATAAAGAATTTTAATTTTAGGGATGAAGTAGTCAGAGGGTGGAGGAGTAGGAGGAATATGCCCAGAATCATCCAAAGTTGAGTTGGTAGCAAAGGTTTGAGCGAAGAGTTCAGCTTTAGAAAAGAAGAGACAGCTGTAGAGCCATCTGGATGAAGTAAAGGAGGAAAGACGAAGAAGTAAAGTTGTTAGAGATATTATTGGCTAGATGCCAGAAATCTCGAGAGGAGTTAGAATTGGAAAGACTTTGACATTTTCTATTGATGAAAGAGTTTTTAGTAAGTTGGAGAATAGATTTGGCATGATTACGGGCAGAAATATATAAGGCATGAGTTTCAGCAGTTGGATGGCTACGGAACCGTTTGTGAGCCGCCTCTCTATCATTGACAGCACGAGAACAAGCAGAGTTAAACCAAGGCTTTTTAGCTTTAGGGTTAGAGAAAGTATGAGGAATGTATAGCTCCATGCCAGAGATAATCACCCCTGTTATGCGCTCGGCACAAAGAGAAGGATCTCTGACATGAAAACAATAATCATCCCAAGGAAATCAGAATAGTACTGCCTTAGTTCCTCCCACTTAGCAGAGTTAAAATGCCAGAAGCACCTCCGCTTAGGCGGGTCCTGAGGCTGCACTGGAGTGATAGAACAGGTAGCGGAAATTAGATTGTGGTCGGAGGAGAACGGAGAGGAAAGTTTAACAGAGTAAGCAGAAGGGTTGGAGGTTAGGAAAAGATCAAGAATATATATATATATATATATATATATATATATATATATATATATATATATATATATATATATATATATATATATATATATATATATATATATATATATATATATATATATATATATATATATATATATATATATATATATATATATATAGATAGATATATATATATATATATATATATATATATATATATATATATATATATATATATATATATATATATATATATATATATATATATATATATATATATATATATATATATATATATATATATATATATATATATATATATATATATATATATATATATATATATATATATATATATATATATATATATATATATATATATATATATATATATATATATATATATATATATATATATATATATATATATATATATATATATATATATATATATATATATATATATATATATATATATATATATATATATATATATATATATATATATATATATATATATATATATATATATATATATATATATATATATATATATATATATATATATATATATATATATATATATATATATATACACAGCCTCACCTGCTCCAGCTGCTGCTGCTCTTTGTCGGTCATGATGTGGAGGGGAAGGCGACCGCCGGAGTCCGGCACGTAGGGACAGGCCCCGAGGTCCCTGACCAGCAACTCGGCCATATCCTGGTGGCCGGCGTCCAGCGCGGCGTGCAGGGCACTGCTACCTGAGGCTGGGCTAAAAAAAGGCCACGCTCCTGCACTGTGTAGGAATGATGCAGTCAGTGGGCAATTGGCGGCTGCGGCCTTTGCCAGCAGGTCACTGAGAGCCGCTCGGTCAGTGTCATTGCCCCCTCGCCATGTAGTCCGCCACGGAGTATCCCCCTCAATGTCTTCCAACAGATTGCTGATGCCTTTCACAAGGACGCCGCTCACCTGTACCAGACGACGCTGCTCCGCGTGCAGCCGGCAGCAGTAGGCCTGCGAGAGAGCGATAGTTGGCAAATTAGACAGGGCAGGTTTGTGCCTGTAGGACTGGCCTCTCAGCCAGGATTAGAAGCAGTGCCCATCCCTCTCTTTAATCTGACTATTTCATGCCAACGAATAAAATTCTTCTTAATGATGTTTTCAATGCCCTCGCTGGCCTAAGCCCTCGGAAGGTTTATTGACCTGATGAGGTCCTTTTTATTGTTCTCAAAAACTGTGCTTCCGTGCTTGCACCTTGCTTGGCCAAACTCTTTCAAGTATGTCTATCGACTTTTATCTTTCCTTCTTGTTGGATGTTTGGCTACATTCAACATGTTCCTAAAAGAGTGACCGTTTTAATCCCTTAAACTATCGTCCTATTGCTTAAATATCTTGCTTCCTAAAGATTTTGAATCTATCTTCAATAAGAAGCTTCTCAAACATCTGTCGCTTCTCAATCTTCTATTATATGGCCAGTATGGCTTCCGTCAAGGTCGCTCTACTATTGATCTTCTGGCGTTCCTTACCGAGTCTTGGTCATCCTCTTTATAGGATTCGGTGAAACTTTTCCTGTAGCGTTAGACATATCAAAAGATTTTGATAGAGTCTGGCACAAAGCTTTGATTTCAAAACTGCCCTCCTACGGCTTCTATCCTTCTCTCTGCAACTTCATCTGAAGTTTTCTTTCCGAACATTCTATTGCAGCAGTGGTATATGGCCACTGATCTTCTCCTAAATCAATCAATAGTGGTGTTCTTCAGGGTTCTGTCCTGTCACCCACTCTCCTTCTCTTATTCATTAATTATCTTCTTAACCAAACATCTTGCCCTGTCCACTCCTACGCTGATGATACCACTCTAAATCTTTCCCCGTCTTTTCAGAGACGACCAACTCTTCAGGAAGTCAGCAAATCACTCAGGGACGCCACAACACGCCTGACTTCTGATCTTTCTAAGATTTCTGACTGGACCAGAGAAAACTTGGTAGTTTTCATTGCCTCAAAAACTCAATTCCTCCATCTCTCAACTCACACAACCTTCCAGACAACTATCCCCTCAACTGTCTCCCTTTTCCACACTGAATATCCTCGGTCTGTCCTTTATTCATAATCTTAACTAGAAACTTCACATATCATCTCTTGGTAAAACAGCTTCTAAGAAATTATGCGTATCCACCAGTTTTTCTCGTCCCTCCAACTGCTAACTTTGTACAAGGGCCTTGTCCTTCCTTGTATGGAGTACTCTTTGCATGTTTGGGGGGTTTCCACTCACACAGCTTTATTAGATAGGATGGAATTAAAAGCTTTTCGTCTCATCAAATCCCTCCTCTGACTGTCTTCAGTTTCTTTCTCACTACCGAAATGTTGCATCTCTTACTATCTTCTATCGCTAATTTCATGCAAACTACTCTTTTAATATTGTTAACTGCATGCGTCCCCTCCTCCTGCGACCTTGTTGCACAAAGCTCTCTTCTTCATTTCACCCCTATTCTGTCCAACTTTCTAATACAGGAGTTAAGCAATACTCTCAATCATTTATACCTTCCTCTGGTAAACTCTGGAGCTTCCTGCCTGCATCTGTATTTCCAACTTCCTTTTGTCCCTGACTTGTTTTGGATAATTCTTATTATCTTGAAGAGAACTGACAATCCAGTGCGCCTTTTTCTCAATTTTTGCTGCCCTTGGCCAGCTTTCCTTCTTGCATGAAAATAAAAGAATATGGAGGATTTCTCTTTCCTACACAACACGACTATACAACGTGTGTGTGTGTGTGTGTGTGTGTGTGTGTGTGTGTGTGTGTGTGTGTGTGTGTGTGTGTGTGTGTGTGTGTGTCATGGAAGGTTTTGAGGAGGGAGGCAAATGTATTGCACGACAGGTTGGTTAAACAGTGGTGTGTGACAAGCACATAGTATATATACTGTATGTACACTGTATAGCTGCCGCCTTGCTCACTGTGCGTCATTACTCCCTGGGAGGGTAGCGCGGGTGGCAGGAGAGAGAGAGAGAGAGAGAGAGAGAGAGAGAGAGAGAGAGAGAGAGAGAGAGAGAGAGAGAGAGAGAGAAGGAGAAGGGAGGAGAGGAGAGAGAGTGAGCGTGTACGTACATGCGTGTGTGCGTGCCTGTGTTGGTTATGTTTGTAGCTGCAATAGTTAGTGTGAGTGCGGGGAAAGCACCAGGCTGGCTGACAATGATGATGATGATGATGATGATGGTGATGATGATAATAGCAGGCGGCGGGAGGCGAGGCAGGAAGGCACAAGTGTCACAGTCTTTTTTTTTTTTTTTTAAAGGGGTTGAAGAAAAGAAGATAGCTAGCTAAAGAGAAAGTGCGTGGGAAGAGAAGGGGAAGAAAGTTGGAAGAAAGATAGTTTGTGGGCTCAACCATATATATATATATATATATATATATATATATATATATATATATATATATATATATATATATATATATATATATATATATATATATATATATATATATATATATATATATATATATATATATATATATATATATATATATATATATATATATATATATATATATATATATATATATATATATAGTTCTGGTGTTTTAATTTGTTTATTATGTTTTCCCCATAAAGGGAACATTTTTTAGTTGTGCTGGACATATTAATTGTGTTAATAGGTATAGTTAGTCAGAGAGAAGTCCACCAATGCATGCCAGAATGTGACCTTGTATACCGTGCACAGAGCGAAGCACAGAGTTTTGTCCTATCATTCCTAAATGTCACGCAGGTTTCACAGCAGTGTCGTTAGAGTTCATTGAAGGTTGATGTGTGATCAATTAGCAAAGATTTAACCATTGTTAGCTTATTCTTTGCTTGTTCTAAAGACCTTTAATGAACTCTAACGACACTGCTGTAAAACCCAATAAGAAAAATGTCGCTTTATGGAATGATGAGATTATGTAGCGTGTTAATGTTGGAGAGTAAGCTGTGGTGTGCTGCAGGCCTGGTACGTACTACACCACCACTAACACTAACACTAACACATGCTGAGGCTGCTCCAACACAAACGTTCGTCCCTCACAACTAACACTCCCAAAACTCATCCTAGCCTTTCCAACACTCTCCGCGCTGCAAAGGAGCCCCCGCTGACACTGCACCACTACAATGTGTGGCACCGCTACAGTGTGTGGCAATGCTGGACACAGGCAAGGCAGGGCACTACTACTTACAGTGGTGAGGGAGGCCAGCACTGCGGGGGTCACGTTGGTACTGTACCAGGCCTCCTGCAGCAACCTGGCAGAGAGTGAGGCGCCGCTTGCCAGCAGCAGGCTGACTGTGCGTGCACGATCGGTGGTGATAGCCAATCTGAGGGCGGAGCGGCCACACCGGGGCTCTAGGGGGGCGCCCCTACACAGGAGGCGGGACACCTCCTGCACGTGGTCCCCGCGACTGATTGTTGATAGCAGCTCCTCGTACAGCTGGTCGGGGGGCGCGCCGTCCTGCCGGAGAGAGAAGGGAAACCCTGGTGATGACATTGCAGGGACAGGCATACATTACATGTATTGTACATAATATGATAGAGTAACTTGTTACTGTAGTGGTGGCTGGCGCAGTGTTCACAAAGTATCGCTCCGTGCAACTAAAGTATTCACTACTGGCTGTGGCGACGCATTCCAGTGTGTGTGTGTGTGTGTGTGTGTGTGTGTGTGTGTGTGTGTGTGTGTGCATGAGGGAGTGGGCGCCTTCCCCTTTTCCTATCATATGTGTTTGTGTTTCGCGTGCCCTTAAGGTGCAAGCTAAAATGAAAATGAGTCATGCAGGTTACAAAATGTGTGGCGTTTGTCAAAAGAAACAATGAACGATGTGCCGTTCGTGGTGAAGCGGAGGGTGTTTGACGCGGCACTTATGTCCACGCCTCTGTATGGCTGTGAGTCGTGGTTAGAAGCTGACTTGGAACCCATCATTAGGTTATATAATTGGGGCATTATGTAACTGTTGGGTGTTAGGAAGCCAACTCAGAACGAAGAGTGCTATACGTGGCGGGATTCCCTTCTCTCCCCGACTTCTTTAAGAACGTGTCAGAGAGTAACGGGCTCCTTGATGACCTACTGATGTGTGGTGTAGAGGTAACACCGCCGCGAGTTCAACAATAAGGGCTATATTAACACAGCTGTACCTTGTATGCAGCAACTTATGCTGGGCATATCGCTGCTTCTACTGGGTCGCGATACTCTGTGTACTACACCATAACCCCACCTTGGCGCTCCAGTGTGTATAGAGACCGCCTCACCATCAATGACCGCATTAGAATATGAATCACTCGTTTTGGTGTGTCTGGGCATAGCCTGGCGGTAGAGAGCGGGCGGTGGAACAGGCGAAGGGAAGTTTGTCCATAGAGGAGCGGCTCTGTGTGTGTGGAGCTGTGCAGACTGAGATGCATGTGGTGGAGGTTTGTCCATTTCTATTGATATTGGACACTGCTTTAATCTGGATTGTATGGAGGACCTTTTTAATGACAAACAGGATACTGAACGAAGTTGTAGAATAATCCTCAATATTTTAACACTGTATGATTAAGTATTGAAGTTATCATTATGTTTTTAGTGAACCCTTTGCAGTTTATGATTGGGTTACTCGTTGGTGTTTTACAGTGTGGTACTTTGATCAGAGTTTACTTTGTAGTTGAAGTAAAGGCCCAGTGTTTGGTTTACGCATAATAATGTTACTAGACAATCTTTTTTTCTCATTATTTTTGTTCGTTTTTTAATAGTGTGTTTAAGTTATTTTAAATCTCAATGAATGGACAACGGCTTGTTTATGTTTTGAATTGAAGTTTTGTTTTGTTTCGAGTTTTATCCTCAGATTTTGTTTTATGATTTTATGTAAATCTGAAAAAAATTTCTCAATAGAATATCTATCTATCTATCTCTCTATCTGACTATATTCATGTGTGTTGTGTGTGTGTGTGTCTATGTGTTATCCACATGGTTGTCTGCTGGTAACTTAACCAGCCTTCCCCATTACTGAGAGAGCTCAGACCTCACAGACCAATCTTAGGCTAGGACTGAGACCACAACACATTCCACACACCGGGAAAGCGAGATCACAACCCCTCGAGTTGCATCCCTACTTGCTGCTAGGTGAACAGGGGCTACACATTAAGTGGCTTGCCCATTTGCTTCGCTGCGCCAGGGACTCAAACTCGGTTTCCATAGGTTGTGAGCCGAGTATGCTAACCACTACACTACATCGTGTGTGTCTGTGTCTGTGCATGTGTGTATTAATAATAATAATAATAATAATATATGGTTTATTTGTTTGGCAATGTAAAAAATTACACTGAAAATGTACAGGGGGGGGACATTAACACAATGAACTAAAAATGCTTAACCTAACTATGGATCTAACTTAACCTAGAAAGCACTTATTTATTTAAGTCTCGCACAATAGTGGGCACCGCGCTAAGTCGGTACCGATCAGTGCGCGGTGATCTTAAGGGCGCCACGCGATTCTGGTGTCGGGTGGCGCGAGCAGGGGGAGGCACGTCGGGGGGTAGCAGGTAGCGGAGACGTGGATGACGCAGCAGTCCTTCCCAAAATTTTTCCAAGGCTTCCTGGTGTCTTGTGGCCAACCTCGGCAGACTCAGGCAGGTCAGGGCGTCCTCGTAGGACCTGTAGGCAGGCCCAAGGATGACCCTGAACGCCTTCCTCTGAACCCTCTCCAGCTGTTGTCGTTGTGTGAGGTTCACGGAGGAGGACCACGCTGGGGCGGCGTACATGAGCTTAGGGAGTATAAAGGTGAGGTACACTCCCTCAGCTCATCTGCCGGTGCTCCCAGGGACCTGAGTCGGCGCAGTAAATAGATTTTATATGAGGCTGACCTGTGATGTTGGTGCTGCTTCCATGATAATTGATCATCCACCAAGACACCTAGAAGCCTGGTGCTGCGGACCACCTGTGTGAGTGAGGGCCCACAGAAAGCTGTGGGGGGGACTGCTGCTGTGGAGGTACAAATGTGCATCACCACGGTCTTGGTGTGGTTGATGGTCATTTTGTTGTCCTCCGTCCACGTCTGTAGTTGGTTTAGAGTGGACTGCAGTGCTGAGAAGTCTGGGTTGGTGTTGTTGACGGGTACGCCCACGGTGCAGTCGTCCACATACTTCCAGCGGTGGGGGGTGTGGACGAGAGCATCTTTGATGAGGATGAGGAAGCACAGTGGACCCATCTTGGTCCCCTGAGGGACCCCGCATGTGAGCTGTTGGAAAGAGGAGACAGAGCCCTGATAACGAACGGCCTGACGCCTTCCCGTGAGGAAGTCTGCCAGCCACGCTATCAGGTAGGAGAGAGACCCAGAGTGATGGCTTTATTTATCACAACAGTGTGATCAACAAGATCAAAGGCCTTTCTGAAGTCCACAAAAGCAATAGCTAGAGAAGTGTTGCGTTTGTCCAGGTGGCTGTGGACGAATTCCAGGAAGCTGACAAGGTAGTGAGATGTGGAGGTGGATTTAATATTGCCAAATTGTTGTGTGTCAATAGAGTTACAAATTTTGTTATAGGCCCAGTCGAACACAAAATCTTCACAGATAAGGCTGGGTATAGGGGTGATGGCGACTGGTCTTAGATCATTCAATGACTGTGGATTAGAAATTTTGGGGAGGGGGGTGACGTAAGATGTCTTCCAGTCATCGGGGCAGGAATGTTGAGAAAGGGAGGCATTGATGATAGAGCAAAGGGGTGTGGCAAGTTCTGGGGCAAATTCTCTGTAAATTTTGATGGGGAGGTCAGTGGGAGTGGTGGATCTGTTTAGTTTAAATTTAAGAAGCTTCCTGTAAACATCAACCTCCTGGACAGGGGTGGAGGGAGGAGGCAGGGAGGTAGGCTGGGAGAGTAGTAGAGTGAAGGGGAGGGAGTGTCTGACAGATCGCAGCGAAGTGACCGTTAATCTCTTCGGCCGCGCTGTCAGGTGAAAGGTGTGAAACACAGGGAAGAGAAGAGGCTTGTTTTGTAAACCACACAAAGACTTAATCTTGTCGTACCACTGTCTGTTGTTAGTAAGCTTGAGATGGTGAATTTTGTCTGGGTAGTAGCTTGCCTTGGCTTTTTAATTTCCTGATAACTCTGTTCCTTAAACTCCTGTACTGGTCAGGGCTAGAGTGGAAAGCCCTGTCACGCTGACGAAGGAGTCGTTTGATGCAGGGCGTCATCCAAGGGGCATCAGATGGGTCCACTGTGATGTCCTTGGTGGGAAAGTAGTGGTGGAACGCTTCCGTTGTGGTGGTGAAGTAGTTCCGCCATTTTGTGTGGACGTCTTCCTCCTCCAGTACCTCGGTCCACGGGTGATGTGTCAGCCACTGCCCAAATTCCCTCATGGCGGAGTCAGGCATGGGCCTGTGGGATCTGGTGACAGTTGACCTGGGAACCGAGGTGGTGGGGTGGGTGTCCACAGGATGGAGAGGTGGGTGCTGCGTCCCATGGGGGGGAGTGGCTTGGGAGGCGAGTACTGCTGGCTCAGGTCTGTCATGATAAGGTCGAGGGTGGACTGGTGGTGGGTGGGGAAGTCCACGACCTGGGTGAGGTGTAGCTGGTGCAGGATTTCACTGATATCCAAGCGGTTGAAGTCACCACAGATTACCAGCTTGGCTGCAGGAAATCTCACCCGTAGAGCATCAGCAGTCTCGATGATGTGATCAGTGAGCAACCGTGCAGTGGCGGCCTGTGGAGGGTGGTAGACAACACACACAATGATGGAGGCTGTGTTGCTGGGGTGGCAGGGGGGGTAACCCTCACCCACAGGCCCTCCAATCCGGCGGGGACGTCGACGTGTAGGTGTGAGGGGCTGAGGTCAGAGCGGCAAAACAGGGCCACTCCTCCCCCCCTGCGTTGATTCCTGAGGTGGTGGAACAGCTGGAAATCTTGAATCATACACACCTCAGGAGTTATCTGCCACGCCTCCGTGATCGCCACAATGTCTGCACAGTTAGATCTCACTGACACTATCAACTCGTCCATCTTGTTCGCCAGTGATGTCACGTTGGAAAGGAGGAGAGAGGGAAGACTATACCACACGCGCGGAACTTCGAAGTGTTTGTATTCCCTCTCCTCAACCTTCCGCTCCTTCCGTACGGTAGATGTGATCACTTTAATGGGACGCAGCACACTCCTTCCTCCCTTGGATCCACGATTCCGAAATAACTAAGTTTTTGAGGCGTTGAATGACCTCTGATGGAGGGTACCCAGCCTCACGTCTACGGCGCATAAGGGCATCGTGTCCGTAGCTTAGCACTGCAGCACGCATTTCACTGTGTGTATGTTTATGTGTGTGTCAGTGAGTGAATCATTGAGTCAGAGTGAGTGTGTGTTATTCACCACAGTCGTCTGCTGGTTACCCAGCCAGCTTTTCCCCTACGGAAAGAGCTCAGAGCTCGTAGTGACCGATCTTTGGGTAGGACTGAGACCACATCACACACAACATACACCGGGAAAGCGAGGCCACAAACCCTCGAGTTACATCCCGTACCTATTTTACTGCTAGAGGCTTGCCCATTTGCCTCGCCTCTTTCCCGGGATTCGAACCCAGACCCTCTCGATTGTGAGTCGAGCGTGCTAACCACTACACCACTACACTACACGGCGTGTGTGTGTGTGTGTGTGTGTGTGTGTGTGTGTGTGTGTGTGTGTGTGTTTCACTGTTTGATCTGCTGCAGTCTCTGACGAGACAGCCAGACGTTACCTTACGGAACGAGCTCATAGCTCATTATTTCCTATCTTCGGATAGGCCTGAGACCAGGCACACATCACACACCGGGACAACAAGGTCACAACTCCTCGATTTACATCCCATACCTACTCACTGCTAGGTGAACAGGGGCTACACGTGAAAGGAGACACACCCAAATATCTCCACCCGGCCGGGGAATCGAACCCCGGTCCTCTGGCTTGTGAAGCCAGCGCTCTAACCACTGAGCTACCGGGCGTGTGTGTGTGTGTGTGTGTGTGTGTGTGTGTGTGTGTCATGTGTGTGTGTGTGTGTGTGTGTGTGTGTGTGTGTGTGTGTGTGTGTGTCAGTGAGTGAGTCATTGAGTCACTGTGTGTGTGTGT
>NW_025541397.1:12500-52492 GCF_017591435.1 Portunus trituberculatus | reverse complement strand
CACAATCTCTCTCTGATCGCCAGTATGGCTTCCGTCAAGGTCGCTCTACTGGTGATTTGGTTTTCCTTACTGAAACTTGGTTATCCTCTTTTAGAGATTTCGGTGAAACTTTTGCTGTAGCGTTAGACATATCAAAAGCTTTTGATAGAGTCTGGCATAAAGCTTTGATTTCAAAACTGCCCTTCTACGGCTTCTTTCCTTCTCTCTGCAACTTTATCTCAAGTTTCCTTTCTGACCGCTCTATTGCTGCTGTGGTACACGGCCACTGTTTTTCTCCTAAACTATTAATAGTGGTGTTCCTCAGGGTTCTGTCATGTCACCCACTTTCTTTCTATTATTCATTAATGACCTTCTTAACCAAACTTCTTGCCCTTTCCACTCCTACGCTGATGATACCACCCTACATCTTTCCACGTCCTTTCAGAGAAGATCAACCCTTCAGGAAGTCAACAGATCACGCAGGGACGTCACGGAACGCGTGACTTCCGATCTTTCTAAGATTTTCGATTGGGGCAGAGAAAATCTAGTAGTTTTCAATGCTTCCAAAACTCAATTCCTCCATCTATCAATTCGACACAACCTTCCAGACAACTATCCCCTCTCTGTCCTTTGGTCATAATATTAACTGGAAACTTTACATCTAATCTCTTGCTGAAACAGCTTCTATGAAGCTAGGTGTTCTGAGGCATCTCCGCCAGTTTTTCTCACCCCTCCAATTGCTAACTCTGTGCAAGGGCCTAATCCGCCCTTGTATGGAGTACTCTTCGCATGTTTGGAGGGGATTCCAGTCACACAGTTTTACTAGATAGGGTGGAATCTAAAGCTTTTCGTGTCATCAACTCCCCTCCTCTGACTAACTACCTTCAGCCTCTTTCTCACCGCTGATATGTTGCATCTCTTTTTATCTTTTATCGCTATTTTCATGGTAACTGTTCTACTGATCTTGCTAACTGCATACCCTCCTCCTGCAGCCTCGTTGCACAAGGCTTTCTTCTTCCTCTCATCCCTATTTTGTCCAACTATTAACGCAAGAGTTAACCAGTACTCTCAATCATTTATCCCTTTCACTGGTAAACTCTGGAACTCCTTCCCTGCATCTGTATTTCCGACTTTCTACAAGTTGTCTTTTTTTAAAAGGGAGGTATCAAGGCATTTGCTCCCCAATTTTGGCTGACGCTTTACCACTTTTTAGAGAGCACTCAAGTGGGCCTTTTTTTTTATATCTTCTTTTTTTTTACCCTTGGCTGGCTCTCTCTACATATATATATATATATATATATATATATATATATATATATATATATATATATATATATATATATATATATATATATATATATATATATATATATATATATATATATATCGTATATGTTAATTCTTACTTTCTTCTTATCTAAAAAATGCACATTTTTTTTCCAAGAAATCAGGTGATCCTAGTTGCAAAATCTTGTATTTTAATCCGTTATGCCATATCTTATCGAATGCTTTAGCAACGTCTCTTAAAATTACATAAACTTATTTTTCTCAGCTAAAGCATTGGCAATTTTTCCTTAAGTTGTAGTTATCACCGTGTGTGTACCTTTGTATGTTCTAAAGTTGTGTTGTCTTTCTTTTTGTATTTCTTTTTCGGATAAAAAATGTATTCACTCTTGCTTGTATGAGTCTCTCAGTTTTTTTTTCCCGGTACTTAAAGTAGTGAAGTGGGTCTGTAATTAATATTATTTATAGGACTCTGATCGTTTTTTGGTACAAATTTTATAATAGGCTCCTGAAAAATGCTTGATAAATATCCAGTTCATTAGCAAGCATTAGATATATTTTTGTTTCAGTTCTTCCAACGTTTTCATTATACGCTTTTCTAATAATTGTATATTTATTTTAGTTGAACCTGGGGCTTTCTTTTTTTATCTCCTTATAAAGGTTTTAATTTCTTCTACTGTTATTTCTCTTGTATAATAATTACCAGCGTTTAATCTATTTAATTCGGTTGATGGACATATCTTAATTATTTCATTATGTACATCGATATATCTATCAATATGATCTGAGTGGAGTTTATTAAGGTTCTTCCTGCTCTGTGATCTCAAAAACATTTTTCCAAGTTTCTCCATCAAGTCACGTTCTTCATCTGTAAATCTCTCCTTTTTCAATTTTCCTTAGAACTTGCACTTCGCTATATTTGTTGTTAGTATACCATTATTTTATTTTACTAGCTTTACTTTCTTTTATTAGGTCTTGACTAGTGGTATTTTTGGATCAATCTTTTGCTTTTGTTGTCAAAAATTATAAACCTAAGTCACTAGAATCACATTTTTATAAAGAAGCAGCCTCATAACTTGAACTCAGTTGCCACATAATGCTTTGTCTGCTAAAGTATTATTTTGGTGACAATATTGTTTGGACATGGGTTGGAGCTGAGCCAGTGGCACTGTCCTCATCAATATCCTTTGATATTATAACGTTCGGTAGGTTATTGGCTTTTAATACTTAGATACGTTCTATGGCATAAGACCCTGGTTTCTCTTGATTTTTTTAACTGAGTGTGAGCTACACATATATTTGTGGTGTAAAACTGTATATATGATAATATGTTTTTTATGTACAAACTGCCGAGTGTTCGCCTACGAGTTAAGATTATCATTGGATTGTTATTACCAACAAAGTACCCTAAGCTTGTTAACATGCCTGTTCACCGTCACTTATACTACTGTATATATAGTCCGATCAGAGCAGCGCAGGTCACTTGCTGGCCGGCTGCCTTCCTGCCTACAAGTCCCGGTTCATCTGTAATACCTGTTGGGTCTCTGTGTTACCGCTCGCACGTACCTTGTAATAAAACTCGGCAGTGGAGCTATGGTTCTGGTTACTCCAAAATTGGTGACAGGCGCCGGGAGTGACCGGCGCACGGGGTGACGGACAGGCCGGCGACCGGTGGACAGGCGGGGAACACAGCGACACATCCGGGAGTGAAGCGGCAGTCGTTACGAGTGACGTGGCGGCTTGTTGCCTATTTACGTCTTCCAGGTCTGTGTAGCTGGCTGTTACACATACCAACACTCCGTTCTGCTACAGTGGTACAGATCGAAACCCTGCCAAGCTCCCCGATTCCTCACGGCTTCAGGTGTGTTGGACTGTCAGCGCAGTGTGTTAGCCTGTGATCACGTTTACGCACCGTAAGGAAAATTTTTTTTTTGGTGACAATGACTCGTCAATAATGTATGATCCTGTCAAGAGTGACACCACTAGCGTAGCTGCTGCGGCTGTGGCGGTTAAGCCACCAGTGTTTGATGAGACCGCGGTAGCAAGATGGTTTAGTATTATTGAATCACAGTTCATTTTGGTGATTATAACAGTATCTAGCACCAAGTTTCACCATGTGTTGTCAAATTTTCCTGTTAGGGATTTTAATCAGGTGAGTGATGACGTGATCCAATCCATTTGTTATGACAAACTCAAGACAGCCTTGACTAATTTATTCTCACAATCTAAGCCAGAACTTTTTGATTCATTAGTGACTCAGAACCAAATTTCGTTCACTAAACCTACTCAGTATTTGCGTGAACTACGCAAGATAGCAACTCCATTAACTCTTGGTGAGGAATTTCTTAGAATAAAATTCATAAAAGCCTTGCCAAACAACATCAAGCCTCTAATTGCCACTTATGATACCAGCACGTCATTGGAGGAGCTAGCCAGAGTCTCAACACCCTTATGTCTTATAACGTGACCTGTGGTGCCCAAGTCAATCAGGTGTACACATCCAAACCATCATACTCACATAGAGATCCAACAGGTGGAAATATGACTATAAATTATGCCTACTCTTCTATTCCAGTTGGTGTTAGAGCTTTCCATGACAAGCAAAGGCCACGGGTATGTAGGTATCATTAATTATGGACAAAATGCCAAATCATGTAAACCTTGTTGCATGCTGTCTTCTTCAAAGGTTGGTCTCAACATATTGCCAAGTTCTCGGCGGCCTTCACGGTCGTCATCCCCTTCTCGTTCACCAAGCAGACCAGGTACTAACCAGCCACTCCTTGATTTTTTGGAAAATTAGGTGGGCAATCTGTGAACTTCTGTATATATAATAATAGGGTTTTTATGTACAAACTGCCGAGTGTTCGCCTACGAGTTAAGATTATCATTGGATTGTTATTACCAACAAAGTACCCTAAGCTTGTTAACATGCCTGTTCACCGTCACCTATACTACTGTATATATAGTCCGGTCAGAGCAGCGCAGGTCACTTGCTGGCCGGCTGCCTTCCTGCCTACAAGTCCAGGTTCATCTGTAATACCTGTTGGGTCTCTGTGTTACCGCTCGCACGTACCTTGTAATAAAACTCGGCAATGGAGCTATGGTTCTGGTTACCCCAAAATATTAATTCCGAGCTGTTCTTCTTTCATAATTTGTGGTATATTAAACGAAGGTATTGAGGTTAGAATGTTAGCTTATATAATGTTGGAGTGTGCCATTTTTTGTTTTTCATTACTTGTGCTCTTTTCTCCTTTAGAATATTTTTCCAAATGATGCATTTCATTGCTAAAGTGCTATGGTTCTCCATACAGTTTAAACATTTTATGTAATTCTCTCTACATTGGTGTCATAAATGATCTTCTGTACTACATTCCGAACATACTTTGTAATCTTTTCCTTTATTACATTCATTGGTGAAATGGTCTTGAAGCATGTAACACCTCATGTAACATTTGATGTGTATATATGTCTCCTATTTCATATCATGTAATGGTACACTTATGTTGAATGCCCTAAGACCTGGATCTTTATGGTAGGGAAAATTAGAAATTCAAACACATTCTCTAGATCTTCCTCTTCAATCCAACAGTTTTTCTTTTTGTTTTTAATCTCCTCAGCAATGTCTACTGTATCCTTTTCATATGTAATATCATCCACTCTGGGTACTATTACACTCTTTTTGTCTCTTAGTTCTGGAGGCAAGACATGTATGAAGTCATGATAAGCTAGTTCTTACTTCGTGTCTTTCTTAAAAATGCAATCACCAGACTGTTCATTAATGGCGAGAACAGCAAAGCCATCATTAGTTGTTATTATCCTACATATCTCTATATCATTCCTACTCAGGATCTCAAGAAGTTTCAGCTTCTGGTCTTTATCATTCTGCTTACGTTTAATTTTTGTTTTAGCCATGTTATTATTGTCATAGTACCTACAGCTAGCTGGAGTGATAACCCAAACACCAGCCAGCTGCCACTTGCGGGACTTAAACTTGTCTGACAGCGTCCCTACGGCCCAGACTCAGGTCTTCCAATGACCAACCCGTCTACGGGTTCCCCTCAGGGAGCATTCCTTACGGGGTTAAACTTCATACTAACTCAGAGGCTTATAAATGGGCAAAAGAGAGAAAAAAAAAATATCTGCTGGGCACTGAGGTGGGGTGTGCGTGTGTGTTTCTGGTTGGCTGTTGCCTCCCCATCCTCTTTACTCGCTGCTGGTTGCTGACTGGCTGCTGTCTCTTGCTGTTTGCTGGCTGTGGCCTCGCTTCGCGCGGTTTCTGCACGGAAAGGCTAAGAGATTGGCTGTCTGTGTATTCAGCCTTGGTTCCATTTCTTTGATACATATGCTTCTAAATAGGCCGGTTTCACAGCAAGGTGGCACGTCGCACGTGGCAAGTGGCACGTGCCAAGTTGCAAGCCACATGGTGTACCACGTGAAAATAAACATCCGGAAACACATGAAATCTTTCACACTGAAGTGGCGTGGCACGTGGCACGTCGCATGTGCCACTTGCGACGGGAATCGGACTTGCCCGTTATTTTTAAATGTGAGGCTTGCTACCCAGGATTGTGATGCCAAATTGTAATGGAACTTTCACTTCAAAACTTATTAATAGACGATATACTATGACTTTTTATTTTATTTAAATAACAAAATATAAAATAATAAGAAAACTTTTGGATATATGGCACTTTTTGATTAGTTTTCAAGAGACTAGACAGATTTGAGCGAGCACATGTGACAACACTGCCTGTGAGAGGGTCACGTAGCCACGTAGACTTGTAGAAACAGTTGTCTTTTTGTTGTCAGTTGTCTTCCGCGCGTGCTCTCGTGCACAACTACGAATATGCCTCTTCTAGACAATGAACTATTTAACATAAAATACCAGATAGCAAAAATTTCTTTCCACATTCGGTACAAAAGCTGGAGCATCTCTTCATCGAGCTCTAGTTGCTTTGCAACTACATAAACACTTTGAGCTTCTACATTATCTTTAAAATAAAGACACAGATGTATCCAGAATTTCTTTCTTTTTCTGCGGGCGATTATAGTACCAAGCAAAACAACAATAACCTCCTCATCCGATCATGCCATCTTGCGCACTGTGAAGTGAACTGCCACCCTGAGGCGCGTGCAACGTGACACCTTGGTGGGAAAGCGGCCTAAGATGTGTAATCTTCGCAAATCTTTACAGGTGTCTAAGATTTCTGTGTTTTCTTCTAGCATGTCTCTTGTTAATGTTGCACGATGCTCTTCACGTAGATGTTTCTTGGGGCCTCCAGAAGCTAGGTGGAACGTCAGCCTTCAAGATAATTTGGTCGTCATCATGCCAATGTAAGAAGAATTGAGAACAGTTTTCTCGTTTGCAGGTGAACTTATAAACGACATGTGACTGCTGAGTCATCTCCTTTATCTGGTCAGGGTTGTTTCGTAGTAAAAGCTGGCTTGTTTTCTTATTTTTGTAGAAAATCTGAAGTTTAATTTTCTTCTCATCATCAGTTGGCTTGACGTTCCTGTGTACAATGTTCTTCATTATTGTTTCTTCTTCTTTGTACTTGGTGGAAAAGAATACTCTGTAGTAAATTATAATATCCGGAACACACTCATGCATTAACTTTCCTTCCTTGACTATATTTCATCTCACTTCATTTATATTCTCTTCACTTCACTTTATCTCAATTACTCTGCCCATGTTATGGCGAGGCGCTTCATCCACATCACACCACGCCTCACCTTCACGTTATCTCACTGCATACACGCACGTCTACAACATGACATGCATCTATAACACTACTACGGATTTATCAGGTTACTTTGGAACTGCAATAATCACATTGGTTTGCCACAATATACCTTTGTACAATATGTACCTGTGAAGAGAGAGAGAGAGAGAGAGAGAGAGAGAGAGAGAGAGAGAGAGAGAGAGAGAGTGAGAGAAAGAAAGCATTTCTATTAGATATTTTCTTCCTTTCTTGCATAATATTCGATAATATTTCAATCTATTTCGTTCATTATATATGTAACCCTCCACATATAAGCTGTTCTTGGTCTGGTGCTCATACATGCGTAATTTTAAGTTTCGGTTAGTTGAGCCAATATAACTGGTTTTACAACTAGGACAACGAAAACTATATACGTATATACTATGTTCGAGCACAGGGAATCGGATAGCCTATCTTCGTATCTGCACAAAGATCCAATAGTATTTGTACTAGCAAAAAACAAAGCAGTTAATTCTTTACTAACATGACAGCTGATATGACCCTGGAAGTGTTTTGAGATACATAGCTGGTTTGATATCAATTATGTTGGTATTCTTTTGTTGTAACTTTAAAATATCCTGATTTTTTTTTTTTTTATTTCATCCATCTTTAATTATGAACAAAAAGCAGTTAACTACATATATTTTACTAACAATAGGTTTGAATTCCTTTAGACAATTTCGAGCCAAATAGTTTCATGATAACACAGGAAGCAATTTGCCAAAGTAGGGCCAATAGGAGATTCCATTGCCACCCCATCAATCTCTCTCTCTCTCTCTCTCTCTCTCTCTCTCTCTCTCTCTCTCTCTCTCTCTCTCTCTCTCTCTATATATATATATATATATATATATATATATATATATATATATATATATATATATGTGTGTGTGTGTGTGTGTGTGTGTGTGTGTGTGTGTGTGTGTGTGAGTTTGTGTGGGGAGGGCGTGGCTTGTCACTATAGAGGGAAGCAGTTCCAGTGTGCCAGTGTGTCAGGCTGCCAGCGGTGCAGTGTTACAGGTACCAGAGCTTTGTATGGCGTTAAGAAACACATTTCCAATTTTGTCTCTCTAACTGTCACAATTAGTGTATGTATTTACTAATTATCATCACAAAATAATTAGATTTTTTAAGCAAAATAAAGAAAAAAAAACCGTGTTGATAACTTACTAGAAACAAAATTAAGGAAATAACAGCAATAATAATGTTTAGCCATCTGGACAATATGAAACCAAGGATTCAAATATGATAAAAAAAAAAAGATGATCTGTTTGGTGAAGCTGTCAATATCATTGATGAATATATGTAACAAAAGCTCTAAGTTGACAATTTTGTCCTGCCCAGCGTACCAGCTGTCTGAGGCAACTGACAGTAGCCCCTTCTCTGTTCCCTCCTACACTCTCTATTCTCATTTTCATTCCAAAGCTGGATGTTGCGTCTATGTACGCAACGACTTAACTTGCTCTTCTGCCCACGCTCTTGAGTCTTCCGAATTTTCCACCATCTGGCTACGACTTAACAGTCACTCTCAAACTAAATTCATCTGTGCTGTTTATCTCTCCCCTAACTCTTCTGACTATAGTAATTTCTTTGACTACTTAACTTCTAAAGTGGAGCATATTCTGTCCCTCTACCCTTTTGCTGAGATTTTCATTCTTGGAGATTTCAATGTTCACCACCAGCTTTGGCTTTCCTCTCCCTTCACTGACCACCCTGGTGAACTAGCCTTCAACTTTGCTATCCTCCATGACCTAGAACAACTGGTGCAACACCCAACTCGTATTCCTGACCGTCTTGGAGACACGCCCAACATTCTTGATCTCTTCCTCACCTCTAACCCTTCTGCTTATGCTGTCACCCTTCCATCTCCGTTGGGCTCCTCCGATCACAATCTCATTTCTGTATCTTGTCCTATTTTTCCAATCCCTCCACAGGATCCCCCAAAGCGAAGGTGCCTCTGGCGTTTTGCCTCTGCCAGTTGGGGGGACCTGAGGAGGTATTATGCTGATTTTCCTTGGAATGATTATTGCTTCTGTGTCAGAGACCCATCTCTTTGTGCTGAATGCATAACAGAGGTGTTAGTATCTGGCATGGAAGCGTACATTCCTCATTCTTTTTCTCAATCTAAACCTTCTAAACCTTGGTTTAACTCTGCCTGTTCTCGTGCTATACATGATAGAGAGGTTGCCCACAAAAGGTACTTAAGCCTTCCATCTCCTGAATCTCATGCACTTTATATCTCTGCCCGGAATCATGCCAAGTCTGTTCTTCAACTTGCCAAACATTCTTTCATAAATAGGAAATGTCAAAATCTTTCAAACTTAAACTCTCCTCGTGACTTCTGGCATCTAGCCAAAAACATCTCAAATAACTTCACTTCTTCATCTTTCCCTCCTTTATTTCATCCTGATGGCACCGCTGCCATCTCTTCTGTCTCTAAAGCTGAACTCTTTTCTCAAACCTTTGCTCACAACTCAACCTTGGACGATTCTGGGCTTGTCCCTCCCTCTCCTCCTCCCTCTGATTATTTCATGTCTACAATCAAAATTCTTATGGACTTGATGGGGTCCCTCCTATTGTTCTCAAAAACTGTGCTTCTGTGCTTGCACCTTGCCTGGCCAAACTCTTCCAACTTTGTTTATCGACTTCTACCTTTCCTTCCTGCTGGAAGTTCGCCTACATTCAGCCTGTTCCTGAAAAGGGTGACCGTTCTAACCCCTCAAACTACCGTCCTATAACTTTAATCTCTTGCTTGTCTAAAGTTTTTGAATCTATCCTGAATAGGAAGATTCTCAAACATCTGGCACTTCACAATCTTCTGTCTGATCGCCAGTATGGCTTCCGTCAAGATCGCTCTATTGGTGATCTTCTGGCTTTCCTTACTGAGTCTTGGTCATCCTCTTTTAGAGATTTCGGTGAAACTTTTGCTGTTGCGTTAGACATATCAAAAGCTTTTGATAGAGTTTGGCATAAAGCTTTGATTTCAAAACTGCCATCCTACAGCTTCTATCCTTCTCTCTGCAACTTTATCTCAAGTTTCCTTTTTGACCGCTCTATTGCTGCTGTGGTAGACGGTTACTGTTCTTCTCCTAAACCTATTAATAGTGGTGTTCCTCAGGGTTCTGTCCTGTTACCCAGTCTCTTTCTATTATTCATTAATGACCTTTGTTACGTTCACCGGTTAAACTGGTAAAATTGGCATCGGGGAGCCGGTGAACAATAACAATAAGAAAAACACTGCAGATTCAACTGGTGAGGAAATGCAAAGGGGGGGCACTTTAAAAACTATTTCAATAACCCATAATGAAATTGACACACATAGATATAACATGAAACATGAAACACAGATATATAACATGAAACACCGGAAAATGACATACACATATACATATAACACAGAAATAAATACAACAATAAAGAACCCAACTTAATACCTAATCCTATATGGAGGCAATGTGGAAAACACGGGACGAGGGGAAGTGATACTTATGCGGTGTCGCAGTGGTGAAGTGCTGGGTGATGGTTGATCCCACGGTAGACCCAAGAGGCGTTGTGTTCACTGGTTAAGGCTTGGACCTCAACTTGACTTCCAGAAAGCCAAGAGCTGGCTTAACACTTCCGGTTGAGGCGATTGGGGCCGCGTGAATCCAACTTCGGGACAGTAGCGGGGCTTCATGAAACGGTGACGTGGAGGGTTCATGAGAAGGTAGCGTGGAAGGTTCACGAGACGGTGACGTGGAAAGGGAGGCGGAGAGGTGGCGAACGAGGTAACAAGCGGAGGAGGGGATGGTATTGGAGTATGTTACGGGCGGGCCGTAACACCTTCTTAACCAAACTTCTTGCCCTATCCACTCCTACGCTGATGATACCACCCTACATCTTTCCTCGTTCTTTCAGAGACGTCCAACTCTTCAGGAAATCAACAGATCACGCGGGGACGCCACGAAACGCCTGACTTCCGATCTTTCTAAGATTTCCGATTGGAGCAGAGAAAATCTAGTAGTTTTCAATGCCTCAAAAACTCAATTCCTCCATCTATCAACTCGACACAACCTTTCAGACAACTATCCCTTCTTCTTCAATGACACTCAACTGTCTCCCTCTTCCACAATGAATATCCTCGGTCTGTCCTTTGCTCATAATTTTAACTGGAAACTTCACATCTCATCTCTTGCTAAAGCAGCTTCTATGAAATTAGGTGTTCTGAGGCGTCTCCGACAGTTTTTCTCGCCCCTCCAACTGCTTATTCTGTGTAAGGGCCTTATCCGTCCCTGTATGGAGTACTCTTCGCATGTTTGGGGGGGTTCCACTCACACAGCTTTGCTTGATAGGGTGGAATCGAAAGCTCTTCGTCTCATCAACTCCCCTCTTCTGACTAACTGTCTTCAGTCTCTTTCTCACCGCCGAAATGTTGCATCCCTTTATCGATATTTTCATGGTAACTGTTCTACTGATCTTGCTAACTGCATGCCTCCCCTCCTCCTGCGGCCACGCTGCACAAGGCTTTCTTCTTCCTCTCATTCCTATTCTGTCCAACTCTCTAATACAAGAGTTAACCAGTACGCTCAATCATTCATCCTTTTCACTGGTAAACTCTGGAACTCCCTCCCTGCATCTGTATTTCCGAATTCCTACAACTTGTCTTCTTTTAAGAGGGAGGTATCGAGGCATTTGCTTCCCTAATTCTGGCTGACGGTTTTGGCACTTTTTGAACTCTTTGGAGAGCCAGCGCTCAAGTGGGCCTTTTTCTAACTTTTTTTTTTTTTGCCCTTGGCTGGCCCTCTTCTTTACGTAAAAAAAAAAAAAAAAAAAAACCATCAAAATAACACGTCACGGACACACACACACACACACACACACACACACACACACACACACACACACACACACACACACACACACACACAGACTGACGGGACCAGAACTGCTTATATGTGGAGGGTTTGATATACAATGAACAACATGGATTGAAATATCACTGAATATTATGCAAGAAAGGAAGAAATGAAGTAATAATAAGGTCTCTCTCTCTCTCTCTCTCTCTCTCTCTCTCTCTCTCTCTCTCTCTCTCTCTTTTATAAGTACATATTATACAAGGGTATATTGTGGCAAACCAGTCTGATTATTGCAGTTTCTTTAGTAACCTGATAAATCCGTGTGTGCAGTGAGATGAGGTGAAGGTGAGGCGTGGTGTGGTGTGTATGAGGCGCCTCGCCATAACATGAGGCGGAGTAACTGAGATGAAGTGAAGTGAAGGGAAGAGAAATGAAGTGAGATGAAATAAAGTCAAGGAAGGACAGTTTATGCATGAGTGTGTTGTGAAACGAGGGTAAGGCGGTGTGTGGTGAGCGTGACCTGCCGTGAAGTGAGGGGAGTGAGGAGAGGTGAGGTAGGTTGAGGTGAGAGTGGTGTGGCGAGAACCTATTGACCACTCCCATGGGCTTTGTTTAGCACTATACTACTAGTACGCTATGGAGTCACTTTGGGAGTGGACGCTGCGGTAAATCCCGGCTCGCCACTGTGCCAAATCAGCCCCAACACATATCACTTCTTGTCATTCATCACATTATGACACACACTGCATTTCAGTTCACTTCACTTCACTTCACGTCCCGTCACCGCGCGGCGCCTCGTCCACACACCATGGCGCCTGACCCTCACCTCGTCTCACACTGTCATTGTGTCTACAAACTCACCATGTGTTTTATCGTATTCTCTTCACTAAAGAAAATAAAAAAACCTGAACGTTTATTGGCTATTATTATTATCATTATTATTATTATTATTATTATTATTACCATCTCAGTAATCGATCATTAGTTCCTTTGAAGTTTGCAAGGTAGGTCAGTGGCTTATGGTCAGCTTCCAAAATAAACTCCCGACCCCGCAAGTAGTAATCAAACCGTTCAATCCTCAAGATGACCGCCAGGCATTCCTTTTCTATGGTAGCGTAACGTTGCTCTGTCCAAAAGCTTGCGGCTGGCGTACGCAACAGGATGAGGGGTGTCTCTAGAGTACTAGAGAAGAACCGCACAAAGACCACGACTTGAGGCATCTGTTCGGAGTACAAAAGGTCGAGATAAGTCAGGGCGCACCAGGATGGGGTCGCTGTGGAGAGCTTGCTTGAGATGGTCAAACGCTTGTTGGTGTGTTGCGGTCCAATCTAGTGGTTCAGGAACTCCCTTCCTGAGTAGATCAGACAACACACAGCTGTAGCTGGCGACTTGAGGGTGAACATCCTGTAAAAAGACACCATTCCTAAGAAATATCGGAGTGTTTTTTTGTTAGTTGGAGGAGGGATCGAGGAGATGGCAGAGATCTTGTCAGCCTGAGGTCGTAAAGTCATCCTATCTATCACAAATCCCAGATAGTGAATAGATTGAAACCTGAACTTGCATTTTGATGGACGTGCAGTTAGGCCATGTTCTCGAAGACGAGTAAGTAGAGATTTGATGGCGTTAAGATGGTCCACCCAGGAAGTGCTGTGGATGAAGATGTTGTCGAAGTAAACAGAAACTCCTGTTAAACCAGTCAGAACAATCCTCATAAGTCTAATGTAGGAGGCACAAGCCGTCACTAATCTAAACGGAAGTGTGCTAAACTCCATGAGACCTCTGTGAGCTAGAAATGCTGTTAATTGTTTGGTATTTGTTGAAAGTGGAATCTGATAATATGCTTTTGTCAAGTCTAATTCACTAAAAAATTTACTACCATAAAATTTGTGGAGGTCGTCAGTGACATTCGTCATGGGCTCAGCATCAAATACGGTGATAGAATTTAAAGCCATCTAGTCTATAGCCATTCTATATTTACCACATTTCTTCTTTACCATGACGACTGGTGAGCAATGAGAGGACACAGATGGTTGTATGATCCCTTGTTGGAGTAGTTCCTCTACCTCATTCTGGAAGTGTTCTTGAAGATGGATCGGTATTGGGTAGAGCTTGGGTCTGACACGTTCTGTAGAAGAGACTTGGGTGTTGTGTTCGATGGTACTTGTGCAGCCAGGAGTTTCAGACAGGACATCCATGAATTATGTGAAGAGATTAAAGAGACTTTCCTGTTGGGCCGCATCGAGGGTTGGTGATAATTCCGGAAATGGCTTAGCTGTGTGTCTTCCCGACTGTCAGGAGTAATGGGGTAGTCATCTTCCTCAACCTCAGGCTGTGCTGGAATGAAGGTTATATCAGACATTGGAGGGGTTGTAGCCTCATCTAGGACCTGAACTTGGTTGATTTGAGCACGTCTATGATACCCTTTTTGTAAGTTGGCATGATATAGTTTGTGTTTACCCTTTTCGTGTAGGGGCCTGCCCATGACATCAAAAGTTTGTTAGCAGTGTCAGGTAAAAGGATGAGGACTTCATCCCCAGGCTTGAATTTCCGTTTCTGTGATTTTAAGTCAAAGTAAGCTTTGTACCGCGTAGCACTAACATCAGCATTCTCTGCGGCGATCTTGGAGCACTCAGTTAGCTTGTCCTTTAGTTCTAAGATGTACTGAAAGCAGGACCGGTCATCATTAGTGAGGGTGTTATCAATCCAGAGGTCACTTAGAACTGTAAGGGGGCCTCTGACTGTTCTCCCGTATAGGAACTCGAAAGCAGAGAAACCTGTGCGATCACTAGGTATCTCCCTTATGGCAAAGACGGTGGCATTAAGATACCTATGCCACTCCCGAGGTTTCTCATGACACAATTTCCTGAGACAAAGTTTGAGAGTTGAATGAAACCTTTCCACTCTCCTGTTTCCACTAGGATAGTATGGGGTGGTGAAGAGAGGCTTTACTCCTAAAAGTTTGTGTAACTCACCCATTAGCTGGGAGGTAAACTGCGTCCCACGGTCCCACGGTCCCACGGTCCCACGACAAAATTTCCCGAGGAATACTAACTCTTGAGAAGATAGACAAAAGGCCTTCTGCAACTGAAATTGAAGTGATTTCCTTTAAAGGCATGGCTTCTGGGAATCCTGTTGCAAAGTCTATGAGTGTTAAAATGTATTTGTGTCCTGAGGTAGCTGTTGTCAGTGGGCCAACGATATCAATGGCTACTCTCGAAAATGGCCCCCCCCCCCAGATGGGAACCGCCTTGTCATGGTGGGGGGGTTTGCGTGCCCTTGTGACCTGGCGAGCTAGGCTAGAGGGGGCTTAGGCCCCTGCTCTGCCCTTTCGAGGGGGAGAGGGCTACCCATGCTAGTAAGGTCGCCAGTGAGGGGCCAGACTAAATGGTTCCTACGTAGGCTGCCAGTGGACCAGCGGAGCCACCCGCTGGAGGGATCGCCCAATAGGGGCCGTCCTGTGCTGGATGGTTGGGTGTCTAGGCTGGGATGCTTTGGTAGGGGGGTCTCAGCTCTGTCGTGGACAAACTTTCGTATCATGTCGGACCTTTTTTTTAAAACGACTGGTCCGCATGGGGACGAGGTACCCCGTCCACGGCAGCCAGCGCTCCCTCCCATTGTAGTCCCAGTAGGTGGTTTCCTTGCCCCTGGAGCCAATTTTCTGTGTTACTTTTTTTATGGGAAAACACAAAAAATCTTCAGGTTCTCGTGAGGTGGCTGACCTGGCCCACGAGACGTCATCTTCAGGTCTGACTGGGAAGGAGGATTCCCCTCCACAAGGGCCTCCCACAGCAGTCTCCTGTTCTGGGAGTTCTTCTGAGGGTTGCGTTTCTGCTGCATATGACTCTCTTGATGGTAAATGTTAACCCATCATTTTCCTATCACGCCTTGCACTCACATCTCAAGGCGTATGGTACGGTTGTTCGCATTCGACTGGTTTATGATAAGGACTTTCCTTCTAACCGCTGCTATGTAACGTTTATGTCATGTGATGAAGCCCGTTTAGCTTATGAACATGTAGCATCTCTGCCCCTCGCCGGCCATGGCTTTAAAACTGAATTTCTCCAGTCACGTAATATTTCAGACAGTGACATGGATTACATCCCAAATGTTTTTGAAAACTATTTAGAGAATTCAGTTCCTGAGTCCGCCAGATCCCGCCTCCACGTTGGTTTGTGGCGTACTATAGAAATGGGCGTTGGAATTTCATTCATGCCTCCCGGTACCTTGCCAAAGAAATCGGCACGATTCCTGAGGGAAACCTCAAGAAATATGGGAAGGGGTGCTAGTGCGAGTAAAGATATTACACAAGCGAGGATGTTGCAACATCTCCCATGCCCTTCTGACAGCATGTTTGAGACTGTTAAGGCTCATCCCACCTTTAATTATAGTAAAGGTTGTGTTTGTAGTCAAGACCTTTATGAATTTCCAGAGGAAGAAATACTAGCAATGTGTCCTACCTCTGAGCAAAAGGTGACTAAGATGAGGAACTCCTCCAACATGGTCCTTCTCACCTTTTTTGGCTCCACCCTCCCTGACCGTGTTAATATCGGACCTATTAATCTTAGAGTGAGGCGTTTTATTTCCCGTCCTCTTCAGTGCTTCTCATGCTATCTATGGGTACGGTCACGGCAAAAGCTCGTGTAAGGAAGCTTCCCGATGTGGAAATAGCTCTGCACTCGACTCACATTCAGAGGAGCATTGCAATGGTGCAGCTCATTGTTTCCATTGCCGTGATGCTCACCAGGTACGTTCCAGGCAATGCCCCAGGTATCGCCTGGAGCAGGACATTCTAGAACTTGCTAACACTCAGTTCATAAGCCTTGGTAGCGCCCGCCGTGAACTCCTGTACCGCCAGAAGGACGGTACTGGTGCGACATCTTATGCTGCATTGGCCGCTCGCTCTTCTGCTGAGTCTGCCGGTCCGAAGACGACAACTCCTGCTACCTCTCGCTCTGTTGGGGAGGGTGGTCCTGTTCATTTGGCCAATAGGTTTGCCCTATTGTCTGATGACTCGGTTGAGTCAACTCTTAGAAGTGACGAGAAAATACGGACTTGACCAAAGTCACCCATGTAGTGGATGTCCATTTGCCACCTGTATCGCCTAAGCCTTTGAAGGGCCTGACCAAACGGCACCGCGGCTCTGCGGAGTCGATAGATTTAGCTCAGCCTAAACAGTCTAAGTTTCTCCCGGTGTACGTGATCGTGAGTCCTCCAGGGACCGTTCTGCAATGGTAGCTCCAGTAGTTTCTGTCCAGCCTTCTGTGACGCCCTCCGTCTCAGATCGGGCTTCTTGTGATGAGGACGGTCTGAGCATGGAGACGTCCGATGATATTGTCACAGCCGTCCCTCGTGGACCCACTGTATCGGAAAGTGCAGTCCAGCCTGATCCTCGTCCTCCGAGGACCGGTAAAAGTGATGATAGTTCGCATCACCACCGATAAGCCGAAAGGCTGCGGTCCAACGACCCGGCACATCTCAACCCCGGTGTCTTCTCGTCGTTTGATTATTTCTAGTCAGGTCAGTCACGGGCAGCCTCAAAAGGCTCGCTCGTCCACTGCACCCAAATAGTCGTCTTCAAGCTTCTACAGTGGAACTGTAGAGGCCTTCGCGCCTCGTGGGGAACTCCGAGCTTTGCTGTCGGAGTTCTCTCCAGCCTGTGTAGCTCTACAAGAGACTATGATAGGTGATAGTACTTATTCTAGTCCTCCTGGCTATCGTGCCTTTTTAACACTCCTTTCCTGACCAGGGCCACCACGGTGGCACAGCTATTCTAGTCCGTCAGGATATACCTGTTATCCCGGTACAACTTAACTCTCCCTTCAGGTGGTTGCTGTTAAGGTCTTTATGGGACGACTGTACACCATCTGCAGTTTATATCTCCTCCTCGGCTTCCTGTCTCCAGGGGTGAGCTTGACGGCCTGGTGCGTCAGCTGACTTCGCCTTCCTCTTGTTGGGAGATTTTAACGGCCGTCACCCATTGTGGGATGAAGGTGCTAGTAATCCTCGTGGGGTTTTAATCGGTTCTTTTATTGAGGATGAGGGATTGAGGTTTTAAATTCTGGGATGTTACACATTTCCACAGTCCTACTGGGACTTTTACAGCTATCGATCTTTCTATTTGTACATCTAATTCTTTCCTTGATTTTAATTGGCGGGTCCTACCAGATTTACACGGTAGTGACCACTTTCCGATTTTATTAGAATCTGTGAAATCTGAGCCACAGTCCCGGCCCCACGCTGGGTTTTAGACAAGGCAGATTGGCCTCGATTCACAGACCTTAGCTCTTTTATCCGTCCGCTGGCTGACTTTTCTACTTGTGCTGAGGCTGTTGATTATTTTACCGATTTTTTATTTCAGTAGCGCTTCAGACAATCCCTAGGACGTCAGGTCGCTTTACTAAGCGTCCCGTTCCTTGGTGGAACGCAGCATGCACTGCAGCGGTGAAAGAGAAACGGGCAGCTTTCTCTCGTCTCCGGCGACATCGTGGGGACCCGCAGTGCCTGGAAGCTTTTCGGCGCTGCCGAGCTCGGGCCCGCCGCATTTTGAAAGAGGCACAAAGAGCCTCTTGGAAAGCTTATGTGTCTTCCATTAATGCCGCACCCTCTTACGGATGTCTTTAACAAAGTCCGACGAATTGCTGGAAAGTATTCTGCTCCTCCCTCACCAGTTTTGTTGTCTGCTGGGCGAACGGTGGCAGACCCTAGGACTGTCGCCGACCTCTTCGCGGAGCACTTTGCCAGTGTTTCCCGGAGGCATCCTGCAGCCGGGCACACGTCACCGCCAGAGAATGGAATCTCTCGGCATAAATTTTTCTTCCACTGGAGGGGAGTCCTATAATGTCCCTTTCTCTGCCTCCAAGTTGCGGACTGCTTTGTCCCAGTGTCATGACTCTTCTCCTGGCCCAGATGATATTCCTTATGCCTTCTTGCGCCACATGTCTGACAGTGCTTTTAACTTTTATTAAATCTTTATAATATGATTTGGCATACCGGTGACTTTCCATCTTCTTGGGCTGTGGCAGTGGTTCTCCCATTTCCGAAGCCTGGGATGGATCATCTCCAGGCTACGAATTACCGTCCTATATCTTTGACGTCTTGTATTTGTAAAGTGTTAGAAAAAGTGGTAAATGTAAGACTCATGTGGTACTTGGAGAGGGGGAAGTACTTGTCATCGGTACAGTACGGCTTCCGAAAAATGAGGTCTACTACGGATGTTCTTTATCCCTAGAGTCTTCTAATTGTGAGGCCACCACCACCAGGTTACTGTATTTTTTGACCTGGAGAAGACCTACGACACAGCTTGGTGTCATGGGATTTTACGTCTTATTTAATTTTGGTCTCCGTGGCCACCTTCCTATTTTTATCCAGCAGTTTTTATCCAGACGTCTTTTACGGGTTTGTTTGGAGAGTGTTCTCTCCGATGCTACACTTTTAAATGACGGTGTCCCACAGGGAAGTATTCTTAGTGTTACGCTATTCGCAATAAATGGTGTTATAGATACTCTACCAGATGGCGTTCACAGCTCTTTATATGTGGACGACTTGTGCATCTCTTTTGCTGCTGCTAGGATGTCACTGATTGAGCGAAAGCTCCAACTGGCAATAAATTGGGTGTCCAGTTGGGCCAACATAAACGGTTTTGGATTCTCCACCTCAAAGACCGTGTCTATGCATTTTTGTCAAAATTGTGGTGTCCATCCAGATCCCGATTTATATTTAGCCAATAGACGCATCTCGTGTGTGGAGGCCACTCGATATCTTGGCCTATTGTTTGACAACCGTCTTACTTGGGTTCCCCATTTCCGTTCTCTCAAAGCGTCTTGCAGGACGGCACTATCCCTTCTTCGCGTTTTAAGTCACATCTCTTGGGGTGCGGACAGGGACACTTTGCTGCTTCTTCACCGTACACTTATACTTCCAAAGCTGGAGTACGGCTGTGAGATCTATTCATCCGCAACGGATGCACGCCTACGCACGCTCGACCCCGTACACCATGCTGGGGTCCGCTTGGCTACGGGTGCATTTTGGACATCTCCAATACTTAGCCTTCTAGTGGATGCTGGTTTCTGGCCGCTGGACCTCAGGCGCCAGTCTTCGCTGCTCCGGTGTTGGTTTCGCACCCACCGTCTTCCCAATTCTGTCCCTTGTATGTCAATGTTGCGGGACTCGCGTTCGCAGGCGTATGACACTCGACCGAGTGGCCTTCGAGTGGCAAACCTGATGATGGATTTGTCCATCGACCCCACTCCCATCTACTCTTTCCGGCTCCCACGAGTTGGTTATTGGCAGCTTCCGGTTGTTTCATTATGCCCTCCTGCTATAGATGGCAAGAAGGATTTTTTGCCAGCTTTGCCCCACACACGGTTTTTAGAACACTTTTTTATCCATTCTGATGATATCCCTGTTTTTACTGATGGTTCCAAATCCGACGCAGGCGTTGGATTTAGTGTGGTTTTCCCCTCTTTTTATCGGTGTGGCAGCCTTCCTTCGGTAGCCTCCGTCTTTACTGCGGAGCTGTCTGCCATAGTTTTAGCTTTACGGATTATTTTTACTCTCCCGGTTTCGTCTTTTACAATTTTTAGTGACTGTCGCAGTGCTCTTACTGCTCTCTCTTGCACTGTCTCCTTAACCCTTTGGTTTTATCAGCCCTGGAGTGGCTATATCTTCTTACCCAACGAGGATATCGTGTTGGGTTCTGTTGGGTCCCTGGTCATGTTGGTGTTCCAGGGAATGAACACGCAGACCGCCTCGCTAAAGAGGCAGCAAGTCGCGCTCCATCTCCTTCCCCTGTTCCGTTTCGAGATATATTTCATGCAATTCGTGTGGCGATTGCAGCAATTTGGCAGAGGAGATGGCTAACGGGGGTCGCAACCTCGAAAATGGGAGAGATTACTACTTCCACACTCCCTCAGTGGAATTATATCCATGTCCGGGATCGCCGTGCACATAATTTATTGGCGCGACTTCGTATAGGTCACAAGTACCTTACACAAAGGTACCTCCTGACCAGGGACCCTCAACCTTACTGTGATGACTGTTTGGTGCCGCTTACGGTGTGGCACCTACTAGTGGAGTGCCCCAGTTTGACTGACTTAAGACACCGCTACCTCTACCGCTATCACGGTAGAAATAACGGTGTCTTTTATATCTCAAAGATCCTTGGACCAGAGTATCTGGCCCAGGGCCATGACGTTTTTAGGTTTTTGGGAGAAGCTGGGCTTCTCCCAAAGCTTTGAATTTTATACTTATTTCATTATGTTGTCTTTTATTGACTTTTTTAGTTTTTTGATACTCTACTGTTTTTAACTGCCTTTATATAGTTTTTTTTAACTGCTCTGTCTTTTTAAATTATTGAAGCGGCGCCAAATGACCTCAGCCCTTGCGGCGCCTTAAACAAAATCCATTCATCCATCCTCTCGAAAATGGTTCTGTGATTATAGGCAAAGGTTTAAAGGTCGAACTTTACCTTTCACTGAAAGACGTTGCCATGTATCACAAGATTTGCAGAAATCCTTCACATCTCAGTTGATGTTTGTCCAGTAGAATTGGTTGCTGATCTTCGCGGCAGTCTTCTTGGTGGAGAGGTAACCTGCTAAGGAGCTCTCATGAGCAAGGGCCAGCACGAGACGACGACATTCGGTTGAGACGACGAGGACTCTCTTCCCTATTCTGTCTTGATGGAGAGAAGAGCGACACACCCTGTAAAGAAGGCCGTTGGATGTTTCATAACCATACTTCTCTCCTGCTCAAGTAGTTTCTTCCTCACCATTAGCCGCCTTTTGGTGCAGTGGTTGAAGAAAGCAACAGGACCTCTGTAAGTTCGAAAATTCATTAGGAGTGATGTAAAGAGGTTCAAGGGCAGGTAGCACCAAGGGGTGAATCGTGTGTGTTGAAGAGCTTCTTGCCTGCACAGCTTGTACAGTATCCAGTGTATCTACTCCAGTCCATGTAGGGGTAGAGGCCGAAGCGACGTTGGCGTCAGGTGGGGGTGCAGACACTACTTGCTGTCGTGGATCCATTGTCACTGGATTGCGCACTCCTTTGATGTTACCTAGCAGAATGCTACAACACTTCACAGGGGCTTGTACAGCAATAACCCATCCATCATAGTAAGGACAGCGGAGATAACACCTTACTACTGGGAAAGAGTCAACACGTCCTAGGTAGTCAGAAACCTTGACTATGGGGCACTGATCCACGTCGACGTCTGGCAGAGCTTCTTCAGAGATCACTACACAGGGGCAGCCGGTGTCCCTGATGATGGTTGAAACTCTAGAGCCATTTATGGTCCCATAGGAGAAATCAAAAGAAGCTGTCTGATCGTTGAAACAAAAGTTGACCTTGTAATCCTGATCTTGCATATCCTTGAGCTTGAACAAAGAAGGATTCTGAGGATTCTGTGACCAGGCGCTCACCGCAGTTATGGCACTTAACTGTTGAAGATGGCCTCCTAGTTGGTGCAGAAGGTGGAGATGACGGTGGTTGGCTGGCGCAGGGTCTTGTGGTGATCTTCCTTCGTTCTGGAGGGAAAGTAGTCTTGAGATGATGGCAATGAGCAGTTGACCAAATGTCAGCTCGTTTAACAGCATCCTCGAGTGTTTGGACACCGTTTTTCTTCAAGAATATTCCAAGATCTGGAGATACGGAGGCGAGAAATTGATCAAGTATCATGAAAGCTCTCAGTTCTTGAAAAGTCTTCCCGACTTCACAGGTACTGAGCCAGTGATCAAAGTTACGACCAAGGTTGATAGAAAACTGGAGAAAGGATTCATCAGGTTTTATGCGGAGAGATCTAAAATGACTACGAAAGTGGTCAGCAGTTCTATTGAAACCTTTGAGGAGAGCTAGTTTTAGTTGGTCGTAATCTCCCGTTATTTCTCTCATAGGGTCATATATATATATATATATATATATATATATATATATATATATATATATATATATATATATATATATATATATCAGCCAACTTACCAGTAAGGAGACTTCCAAGGCGAACTGCGTAAGTATCCCTGTCAATCTGAAGGAGGGAGGCAATGCGCTCGAAGTGGGTGATGAACGTAGCGACATCTTCGCCTTCTTTGTAGATCGGCAGAATAGGACGAAGGGTGTGACACTCCGCAGTATAGGACGAATTCTTCACACGTTGTCGTCCTCGTTCCTGAAGAATCTCTCGTTCCTCAGCAGCCGTCTTCAGCTTTATACCCTCGACGGTAATTTCATGTTGTCTCTCCTTCTCTCGTTCTTCTTGCTCCATCTGTCTTTCATCACGAAGTATGGCCTGTTCTGCAGTCACAAATTCCCGAAGGCTGTCACCATCCAGACCCATTTGTCGCCCCAGGTCAAGAAGCTCCTTCACGGTAGTCATAACTGTAGTAAAAGCAAGTTGTATAATCAGTAAAGGTATCCAAATCGCCTTAGCGTATGCAGTAATAAGTAACCCAAACACAGACCGTGTTGGGAAGTAGTCAGAGGGGATAATCCTCGCACCTGACTTAGAACGAGGGCCGTAACCATATTCCTATGACGCACCTGGTCCGTAAGTAGGCCCTCAAATCCCAGAGTGACAGTCACTAACACTTATTTCTGAGCCTGGACAATAAGTGCGGGTAGAAAACTGACCAACACAAGCAACTGGCCACTGTGTAATCACCTCCAGTTCTATGGGGTCGTCCTGTCACGGTCACCACAATGTGAAGATCTAGGCTATAGGCTACAGATGTTAGCAGCTCAGACAGCCAAACTTTTAACAGTTCTTTTATAAGGACACCCACAACAATAGAACTGGGGTTAAACTCATACACTGAACTGGGTTTTCCGTACATACAGTATATTCTAATCCCAGAAAACATTCACCACACTGAAACACGTTTGTAGTCTTGCACTGCCGTGGAGACGTTACGGTCATTGGAGTGGAGGCCGAGGTGGAAGCTGCTGACCAGGGCCACACTGTTAACAAGGCTGTGCAAGACTCTTGCCGTCGAGTACTGCCGGGGAGACGTGGCAGACACTAGAGTGGAGGCAGAGGTGGAAGCTGCTGACCATGGCCTTCAAGGTGGAAGGAGGCTCGAGGAGAACACGGAAGTCCAGGACTGGCTCAAAGTCCGGGAGCCACCGGCAGCTATAGCAGGAGACAAGCGTTTGGAGTACTTGTAGAGGTGGTGTTGGTAGTGTGGTATCCAGGTGAAGTCTGCTGAACGATGTCTGCTTCCTCTATAGGTGAACTCGGGTGAGGACGTGGAGACGGAAATGAAGCTTCTACAACAAACAAAGCAGTATTGGAAGTGAGGAAGTGAACGAGCAATTGAGTTAGTAGACCGAAGCACCGAACAGACAGGAGTAATTAAACTAAACAATTAAGCCCTAACAATGGTAGTAGTGGTGAACAGAGGGTGAACGAGCGACGTAACGAGATATAATACCCCAGAGCAGTGAAACCCACAACCATAATGACTATAAACCCTAAACTAAAACTATGAAGCCTTCACATTATTTTTATTATTATTATTATTATTATTATTATTATTATTATTATTATTATTGTTGTTGTTGTTATTGTTATCATTATTTTTTTTCTTCTTCTTCTTCTTTCTCCTCTTCTACTTCTTCTTTGTCTTATTATTATCAATATTATTATTATTATTATTAGTAGTAGTAGTAGTATAGGATGGGCACTACCTTGTTAACGCGGAGTAATGTAATGTAATGTTCTACCGTATGATTTACTCCGACCGTGGGTATTACTCCGCCACCCCACGGCCACGGGACGCCGCATTCAGTCGTTCCCAACACAGCTTCGGGAATAGGCTCACGCTCCGCCTCGCAATCCGCTTGCCTTCTCTCATTGACTGGTTCTCCTGTCCTGCACAGCTAGTCTAGTTCTACAGTCTACTAGTAAACTCTATGTTTCATGGTCTCACTGGTAATGGATTTATTTCTATACATGGATGATCTTATTCTGGTCTCTAAAGATATTGACACACACTTGCGGAAATTATCTCAAGTTTTTCAAAATTTCACAACAGCAGGCCTTAAGCTCAATTTGCCTAAATGTCAATTTTTCAGATCCCGCATTGAATGTTTGGGACAGGTTGTTGATTGTCAAGGAATTCATACTACTTCAAATAAAGTAAAAGCTATTCAAAACTCTCCAGTGCCTAGAACTACAGCACAAGTCAGTTCATTTCTAGGTCTTGCAGGTTACTACCGTGCATTTATTAAGAACTTTGCATCCATTGCTCATCCTTTAAACAAACTTAAAAAGAAAGATGTACCTTTTCAATGGACTTCAGAACAACAGCAAAGCTTTGATCAACTAAAGATTTGTTTAACACAGCCTCCTGTTCTAGCATTTCCAGATTACTCCTTACCGTTCACAATTTGCACAGACTCGTCTTCTTTTGCCATAGGAGCTGTTTTGATGCAACAAGTTAAAGGTCAACATCCACATGTGATTGCTTTTGCTAGTCGTGTTCTTAACAAAGCAGAGTCACACTATTCTGTAACTCACATGGAAGCACTTGCTCCAGTGTGGGCTCTCAAACATTTTCGTGATATCATTTACAACTATCCAGTCACTGTTTATACTGATCATTCTGCTGTAACTCAACTTTTCTCAGGGAAGAACCTTATAGGCCAGATGGTTCCTAACAGTTGAGCAGTTCCAAGCAGAGATAAAATATTTACCTGGACGTGCTAATCTCGTCGCAGATCTTCTTTTTCGTAACGTAGCTATTGCTGCAGTGACACAAGTTCATAATTTTTTTCACCAGGACTTAATTAGCACAACGTAATGACCTTATTTGGAGTAAGGTCATTTATGCACTAAAATCTGGTGATGAATCAAATTTGCCTAAATTACATATTCCATTAAAATAATTTGATATTCATAATGACATGCTCACGACCGTGAAGTAAAACAAATTGTCATTCCAGAATCTCTTGTCCCTACAGTCTTACATTGTGTTCATGACGCGCCACAAGCAGGTCATCCAGGTAGAGACAAAACTCTTGCTATGGCTCGCCTCAAATATTATTGGCCAACATTGCATCTAGATATAACTACTCATGTATCTCAATGTGTTTCTTGCGCACAGCACAAATGTAACACTAATACAGCGCCTATTTTAGAGGACCCTACTCCAGCAGGTCCTTTTGAGATTGTCGCTATTGATTTATTGCAGCTACCATGCAGTCGGCAAGGTTCCTCTTATGTCCTTGTATGTGTAGATTACTTCAGCCGCTTTGTAGTGTTAGCTCCTTTGCAGAATAAGTCTTCTAATGCTGTTGCCCATGCTTTAGTAACACATCTTCCATACACTACACCAACTGTTTTGCTCAGTGATAATGGGACAGAATTAAAAAATGAAATTTTGCAAAATATTTGTAAACAGTACAACATAACACAAACTTTTGTTTTTGTGCTGCATCCAGCCTCTAATGATATAGTGGAACGCGCTAATAAAAAATTTCTAGATGTTCTTCGCCATGTAGTGAGTCAACTTAATGACTCCTGGCAGAATTGGCTTCCACATGTTGCAGCTTCAATTAATGGATCAATTAATGCTTCCACAGGAAAAACGCCACATTATATCATCTATGGATCATAGAAACGTTTGCCATATGATCTATTGCTTCAGCCTCATATACCTGTTTACTCTCTAGATGATTATGCAAAGAATCAGCTGAAAGCTTTTCAAATCATTCATGAGTCTGTACGACGTAATCTTCAAGCGTCTCGTACTGAAATGATCCAGCGTCAACATATCAGGTTCTCGCAATATTTTGGACAGTGACGCGGACTACATCCCAAATCTTTATGGCAACTATTCAGAGAATTCAGTTCCTGAATTCCGCCAGATCCCGCCTCCACATTGGTTTGTGGCCTACTACAGAAATGGGCGCGGGAATTTCATCCTCGCCTCCCGGTACTTGTCCAAAGAGATCGGCACGATTCCTGAGGGAAACCTCAAGAAATACGGGAAGGGGGTGTTAGTGCGAGCGAAAGATATCACGCAGGCAAGGATGTTGCAACATCTACCATGTCCTTCTGACAGCATGTTTGAGATTATAAGCACATCCCACCTTCAATTACAGTAATGGTTGTGTGTACAGTCTGGATCTTTATGAATTCCATGATGAGGAAATACTAGCAATGTGTCCTAGCTCAGTCCAAAAGGTGACAAAGATGAGGAACTCCTCCAACATGGTCCTCCTCACCTTTTTTGGTTCCACCCTTCCTGACCGTGTTAATATCGGACCTATTAATATTAGGGTGAGGCGCTTTATTTCCAGTCCTCTTCAATGTTTCCTATGCTACGGCTACGGCCATGGCAAAAGCTCCTGCAAAGAAGCTTCTCGATGTGGTAATTGCTCTGCACTAGACTCACATTCTGAGGAGCATTGCAATGCTGCTGCTTATTGCTTTCATTGCCGTGATTCTCACCAGGTATGTTCCAAGCAATGCCCTAGGTATCGCCTGGAGCAGGACATTCTATAGCTAGCTAATAGTCAGTTTATTAGCCTCGGTAGCGCCCACCGTGAACTCCTGCACCGCCAAAAGGACGGTACTAGTGCGACATCTTATGCTTCATTGGCCGCACGCACTTCAGTTGAGTCTGTCGGTCCAAAGACAACCCCTTCTGCTACCTCTCGCTCTGTTGGAGCGGGTGGTCCTGTTCACTTGGCCAATACGTTTACCGTTTTGTCCAATGACTCGGTTGAGTCATCTCTTAGAATTGATGAAAACAATACGGACTTGACCAAAGTAACCCATGTAGTAGATGTCCATTTGCCAGCTGTATCGCCTAAGCCTTTGAAGGGCCTGACCAAGCGGCACCGCGGCTCTGCAGAGTCGATAGATTTAGCTCAGCCTAAACAATCTAGGGTTTCTCCCGGTGCACGTGACCGTGAGTCCTCCAGGGACCGCTCTGCAATGGTAGCTCCAGTTATTTCTGCTCAGCCTCCTGTGACGCCCTCCGTCTCAGATCGGGCTTCTTGTGATGAGGACGGTCTTCGCATGGAGACGTCCGATGATATTGTCACAGCCGTCCCTCATGGACCCACTGTGTCAAAAAGTGGAGTCCAGCCTGACCCTCGTCCTCCGAGGACCGGTAGGAGTGATGATGGTTCGCATCACTTACCGGCAGGCCGAAAGGCAGCGGTCCAACGGTCACAACTCCCGGTGTCTTCTCGTCGTTTCATTATTTCTAGTTAGGTCAGTCACGGGCAGCCTCAAAAGGCTCGCTCGTCCACTGTATCCAAATAGTCATCTTCAAGCTTCTACAGTGGAACTGTAGAGGCCTTCGCGCCTCGTGGGGGGAACTCCGAGCTTTACTGTCGGAGTTCTCTCCAGCCTGTGTAGCTCTGCAAGAGACTATGCTTGGTGATAGTACTTATTCTAGTCCTCCTGGCTATCGTGCCTTTTTTAGCACTCCTTTCCCTGACCAGGGCCACCACGGTGGCACAGCTATTCTAGTCCGTCAAGACATACCTGTTGTCTCCTTGCAACTCAACTCTCCCCTTCAGGTGGTTGCTGTTAAAGTTTTTATGGGATGATCCTACACTATTTGCACTTTATATCTCCCTCCTCGGGTACCTGTCTCCAGGGGTGAGCTTGACGGCCTGGTGCGTCAGCTGACTCCGCCTTTTCTCTTGTTGGGAGATTTTAACGGCCGTCACCCATTGTGGGATGAAGGTGCTAGTAATCCTCGTGGAGTTTTAATCGGTTCTTTTATTGAGGATGAGGGATTGGAGATTTTAAATTCTGGTGATGTCACACATTTCCATAGTCCTACTGGGACTTTTACAGCTATCGATCTTTCTATATGTACATCTAATTCTTTCCTTGATTTGAATTGGCGGGTCCTACCGGATTTACACGGTAGTGACCACTTTTCTATTTTATTGGAATCTGTGAACTCTGAGGCCCACAGTCCCGGCCCCCACGCTGGGTTTTAGACAAGGCAGATTGGCCTCGATTCACAGACTTTAGCTCTTTTATCTGTCCGTTGGCTGACTTTTCTACTTGTGCTGAGGCTGTTGATTATTTTACCGATTTTATACGTTCAGTAGCACTTCAAACAATCCCTAGGACGTCCGGCCGCTTTACTAAGCGTCCTGTTCCTTGGTGGAACGCATCATGCACTTAAGCGGTGAAAGAGAAACGGGCAGCTTTTTCTCGTCTCCGGCGACATCGTGGGGACCCGCAGTGCCTGCGCTGCCGAGCTCGGGCCCGCCGCGTTTTGAAAGAGGCTTATGTGTCTTCCATTAATGCCCACAACCCTCTTACGGAAGTCTTCAACAAAGTCCGCCGAATTGCTGGGAAGTATTCTGCTCTTCCCCCACCAGTTTTGTTGTCTGCTGGGCGAATGGTGGCAGATCCTAGGACTGTCGCCGACCTCTTCGCGGAGCACTTTGCTAGTGTTTCCCAGAGGCATCATGCAGCCCCAGGCGCACGTCACCGCCAGAGAATGGAATCTCTCGGCATAAATTTTCCTTCGTCTGGAGGGGAGTCCTATAATGTCCCCTTCTCTGCCTCCGAATTACGGACTGCTTTGTCCCAGTGTCATGACTCTTCTGGTCCAGACGACATTTCTGATGCCTTTTTGCGTCACATGTCTGACCGGGCTTTAACTTTTTATTAAATGTATATAATATGATTTGGCATACCGGTGACTTTCCATCTTCTTGGGCTGTGGCAGTGGTTCTCCCATTTCCGAAGCCTGGGAAAGATCATCTCCAGGCTACGAATTACCGTCCTATATCTTTGACGTCTTGTATTTGTAAAGTGTTAGAAAAGATGGTAAATGTAAGACTCATGTGGTACTTGGAGAGGGGGAAGTACTTGTCATCGGTACAGTACGGCTTCCGTAAGATGAGGTCTACTATGGATGCTCTTTTATCCCTGGAGTCCTCTATTTGTGAGGCCTTTGCTAATCACCACCACCAGGTTACTGTATTTTTTGACCTGGAGAAGGCCTACGACACAGCTTGGTGTCATGGGATTTTACTTTCCTTGTTTAAGTTTGGTCTCCGTTGCCACCTTCTTATTTTTATCCAGCAGTTTTTATCCAGACGTCTTTTACGGGTTCGAGTGGGGAGTGTTCTCTCCGATGCTACTGCTCTAAATGACGGTGTCCCACAGGGAAGTATTCTTAGTGTTACACTATTTGCAGTCGCAATAAATGGTGTTATAGATACTCTATAAGATGGCGTTCACATCTCTTTATATGTGGATGACTTGTGCATCTCCTTTGCTTCTGCTAGGATGTCACTGATTAAGCGAAAGCTTCAACTGGCAATTAATCGAATATCCAGTTGGGCCAACATAAATGGTTTTCGTTTATCTACCTCAAAGACCGTTTCTATGCATTTTTGTCGTAATCGTGGCGTTCATCCAGATCCCGATTTATATTTAGCCAATAGACGCATCTCATGTGTGGAGGCCACTCGATATCTTGGCCTCTTGTTTGACAACCGTCTTACTTGGGTTCCCCATTTCTGTTCCCTTAAAGCGTCTTGCAGGACGGCACTATCCCTTCTTCGGGTTTTAAGTCACACCTCTTGGGGTGCGGACAGGGACACGTTGCTGCTGCTTCACCGTACACTCATACTTCCGAAGCTGGAATACGGCTGTGAGATCTACTCATCCGCAACGTATGCACGACTACGCACGCTTGACCCCGTGCATCATGCTGGGATCCGCTTGGCTACGGGTGCATTTCGGACATCTCCAATACCTAGTCTTCTAGTGGATGCTGGTTTCTGGCCGCTCGACCTCCGGCGCTTGTCTTCGCTACTCCGGTGTTGGTTTCGCACCCACCGTCTTCCCGGTCTATCGACCCCACTCCTGTGTACCCTTTCCGTCTCCCACGAGTTGGTTATTGGCAGCTTCAGGTTGTTTCATTATGCTCTCCTGCAATGGATGGCAAGAAGGATTTTCTGCCAACTCTGTCCCACTCACGGTTTTTAGAACACTTTTTTAACTCATTCTGATGATATTCCCGTTTTTACTGATGGTTCCAAATCAGACACAAGCGTTGGATTTAGTGTTGTTTTCCCCTCTTTTTATCGGTGTGGCAGCCTCCCTTCAGTGGCATCCGTCTTCACTGCGGAGCTGTCTGCCATAGTCTTAGCTTTACAGATCATTTTTACTCTCCCGGTTTCGTCTTTTACAATTTTTTGTGACTCGCATTGTTCTTACTGCTCTCTCTTCCAATATCTCCCTTAACCCATTGGTTTTATCAGCTCTAGAGTGGCTATACCTACTTACCAGAAGAGGATTTTGTGTTAAGTTCTGTTGGGTCCCTTGTCACGTTGGTGTTCTAGGGAATGAACACGCAGACCGCCTCGCTAAAGAGGCAGCAAGTCGCTTTCCATCCCCTGCCCCTATTCCGTTCCGAGATGTATTTCCTGTAATTCGTGAGGCAGTTGCAGCAATTTGGCAGAGGAGATGGCTAACGGGGGTAGCAACTTCGAAAATAGGAGAGCTCACTACTTCCTCTATCCCTCAGTGGACATACACCCATATCCGGGATCGCCGAGCACAGACTTTATTGGCGCGACTGCGTATAGGTCACACGTACCTTACAAATAAGTTCCTGTTGACCAGGGACCCTCAACCTTACTGTGATGACTGCTTGGTGCCGCTAACGGTTCGGCACATACTATTGGAGTGCCCTAGTTTGACTGACTTAAGACACCGCTACCTCTACCGCTGTCGCAGTAGAGATAGCGGTGTCTATTATATCTCAAAGGTCCTTGGACCAGAGAGCCTGGCCCAGGGCCATGATGTTTTTCGTTTTTTGGGAGAAGCTGGCCTTCTCACAAAGCTGTGAATTTTATTTGATTATATTATATGTATTTTAATGTTTTATTAGTTTTCTTGTGTACTGTATTTTAGTTAGTTTTGATTTCAGAATTTTTCTTTGTTTTTAGTTTTGTAGTTTTTAATTACTTTTAGTTTTTTATTCTTTTGATTTACGATGTCTTTTTAACATTTCGTAGCGGCGCCAAATGACCGCTATTGTTGCGGCGCCTTATTTTAACACCACCCCCAACACCACTAGTACCACCACCATCACCACCACCACCACCACTACCGCTACCAGCACCACCACCACCACCACAACCACTACCACCACCACCACTACTACCACTACTAGCGCTACCACTACCATCAGTAGCACCACCACCACCACCACCACCACCAGGAAGTGAAAGAGCAGGAGGAAGGGAGGACGAGGAGGAGGAGGATATGGAGTGAGGAGAGGGAAGAGGACAAGAACAATAATAAAAAATACGACAACAAGCAATACACACAACACACACACACACACACACACACACACACACACACACACACACACATACAGTATCTTAGGTTTCCAGTGGTTCAAAATTCTCTCTCTCTCTCTCTCTCTCTCTCTCTCTCTCTCTCTCTCTCTCTCTCTCTCCCCAACCCGCGACATGAGGTGGGTGGGATCCGAGCTACAAGTTTCGGAAGTTCGTTGCAAGTTGCAATCGTGTTATTCTAAGACCTAAGTGAAGACTTATTCTTACTGCAGGTAATATATTATACGGTATTGTATTTTCTAATTTTAATTCATCTAAGATTAATTACACCACTTTTCAAAGATTGCTCATAATGTCACACAAATTCAATCAATGCCCTTAGAAATATTAAGCTCATCTCCGTAAATCCTTATCTCCGTAAATCATTCATCAATGTTAATCACATACAATAAAATCACATACAATCACATACAATAAAATCACAGCTGATGCATCTCAATATCAACTCAATGCTTGACTTCTATAAATGCCCATATAATGTATACACCACAATATATCATATGTACTTATCTCCTCAATATGATATATCTTAATGCATCAACTGTGGGAATTGCACTACACATACATAAAATCTTAATATAACATCCTAATAAATACACATCCTATATTTGTTTCCTCCTTTCACTTAAATGACATAAACATTGTCTTAGACTGCATTAACAACTATAGAGCTTTACTCACTAATACAAGAAAGAGTCTGTCCATGACTCAAATGTTTCTTCTCCTCCTCTCGGCCACTGCCTTCTGCTTTCTCCTCTCGTTTCTGCCAAGATTCTAGAGATCTTGCTGGTTTCTGCTTATTTTAAATACTCAAGGTTTCGTACCTTTTCTCCACGCCCATTTTACCATCTACCATTCAGAGATCAGACATGTGGAGGTCCACGTGTGACAATGTAAGGACGAGAACACATACGAAGGTAATGTAGAAACAACCTTAAACGTAGTATACACAACATTGCCTTACTGGTGTTTCATAGGCTCAACTTTTCCCTAGTCTCATAGCACGTTCACCATTGGTCTAAACGTGAAATACTGCTTGTTCATTGGCCATTTAAAACCACCAATCCTGTTTAACTACACGTGGGGAAACACGTGTTGACTATACTACTCTCCAACGTCGTAACCAGAGTATTTTGTTTTGGGTGTTTGTTTGGGTCTGCGTACCATCTGATGCCTGGCTTCCCTCTCTCTTGTTTATGTTTTGCCTCTCACTCTCGTGTTCACAGCAGGGTCCCTTTTACAATTCTCCCGTAGACGTAATTATTGACATCCTTGTGTCACTGCTGCATCACGCTATGTCCCACCAGGCTGTGGTATGCCAGGGTATGACACAAGGACAGGCTGTTTTCCAAAGAGGTACACTACAAACAGCAAGACTTGTGTGAGTGAGTGATTGTGCGGAACAATGCATGAGCTATTGTAAAGTTCCCGGCAAGATGCATGAACTTATAAAAGCTTGGAAACCACTGGTGTGTTGTGCCAGTTACCAGTTTGCACAGCTGAGAGTAACTGTTGTGTGGTCTATCTGTGTCTGAGTCAGTGTCTGTTGGCAGGTTACGTCACACAGACCGGCGCCCGCACCCCGCCATGGTGTCCAGCCCACCTGATGGCTCACAGGAATTGCCCCAGCCAATGATGACAGAACCAGCTACAAAGGTAAGGGAGGAGGTCTTCTTCTTCGTCTTATTCTTCTTCTATGTCTTCTTCCTCCTCTTTCTATTCTTCTTCATCCTCCTCCTCCTCCTCCTCCTAGTCGTCGTCATCATCATCATCATCATGAACATACATCAACATCATCATCATCTTTTTCTTCTTCTCCTGCTCCTCCTCGTCGTCATCATTATCATCATCATGAACATCAATATCATTATCTTCTTCATCTTCATCATTCTCCTCCTCCTCCTCCTCCTCTGCCTCTTCCTCTTCCTCTTCCTTTTCCACCTCCTCCTCCTCCATCTCCACTTTATTTACACCTCCACCGTCTTCACTTCCTCTTTTCTTCTTCTTCTTCTTCTTTCGCATTCATCTCTTTCACCTTCTTCTTCTTCTTGCTCTTCTTTTTTCTTCTTTTTCTTCTTCTTGTTCTCCTTCTCTTCTTCTTCTTCTTCTTCTTCTTTTTCTTCTCCTTCTCCTTCTTCATCTTCTTCTTCTTATTATTATTACTTCTCCTTGATATTCTTCTACTTCTTCTTCTTCTCCTTCTACTTCTTCTTCTTCTTATTATTATTATTATTATTATTACTTCTCCTTGTTATTCTTCTTCTTCTTCTTCTTCTTCTCCTTCTTCTTCTTCTTCTTATTATTATTATTATTATTATTACTTCTTGTTCTTGTTCTTGTTCTTTTTCTTTTTCTTCTTCTTCTTCTTCTTCTTATTATTATTATTATTATTATTATTATGATTATTACTATTATTATTATTATCATTATTATTACTATTATTTATATTATCTTTAACAATATTATAACGCTTATTGATTCCATTATTATTTTTATTAATAATAATTATTATTATTATCATTACCATTATTATCAATATTATTGGTATTATCTTTATTATTGTGTAATAAAATTTATTCAATAACAGTATTGATAATGATTTTCTTTATTATCGCTATTAATGGATGTTAATAATAATAGTAATCATAATAATAATAATAGTAATAATAATGAAGATAATAATCAAAATAATGATGATGATAATAATAATAACAATAGTATTAATAATGATAATAATAATGATAATAATAATAACAACAACAACAACAACAACAACAAAAACAACAACAACAACAACAATAATAATAATAATAATAATAATAATAATAATAATAGTAACAATAATGGTAATAATAATAACAATAATAATAATAATAATAATAATAATAATAATAATAATAATAATAATAACAATAATAATAGTAACAATAATAATAATAACAATAATATAATAATAACAATAATAAAACAATAATAATAATAATAATACTGCTCCTCCTCCTCCTCCTCTTCCTTTTCCATTTCCCTCTTCACCTCCTCCTCCATCTGCATATCCACATCCACTTCCACCTCCTTCTCCACTTCAATTTCCTTTTCCTCTTTCTCCTTCCACCTCTTCCTCTTCCTTCTCCTCCTCTTCTTCTTCTTCTTCTTCTTCTTCTTCTTCTTTTCCCTTTTCTTCGTCTCATTATTATTATTTTTATTATTATCATTATTATTGCTCTTCTTATCAATTCTATTATTATATTATTAATTGTAATTATTATTACCATTACTATTATGATCAATATTACTGGTATTACCTTTATTACTGCATAATGAAAATGATTCAATAATAATAATGATAATTATCTTTCTTATCGCTCTTATTTGATAACACATAATATTGATAATGATAATAATAAACAATAATAATAACAATAATAAATAATAATAATAATCATAATAAAATAATAATAATGATAATAATAATAAATAATAATCATAATACAAAGTAATAAATAAAATAATAATTATAATATTAATAATGAAATAATAATAACAATAGAAATAAATAGAAAAAATCATTGAATATTATTATTTTTTATTCATTATTATGATTATTATTATTATTATTATTATTATTTATTATTATTATTATTATTATTATTATTATTATTATATATTATTATTATTATTATTATTATTATTATTATTATTATTATTATTATTATTATTATTATTATTTTTATTATATTAATTATCATCTTCATCATAATAGTGAATGAGTAGGACAAGAGTTTGGTACTTTCCCTCCGTGCGTGTTTTGCATTGTCTAATTCAGTGATGGGGGAACAATTCACCGCTTCTGTTGTTGTAATGGTGGAAATTAAAACACATCAACCTTTTCCCTCCACACACACACACACACACACACACACACACACACACACACACACACACACACAGGAGCTGGTCAAGGGTGTGTTGGAAGGCGATGAGGCACTGGTGAGGTCTGCTCTTGCTGGGGGTGCCCGCCCTGATGTCACCCTCCCCACTAATGCTGGATCGTCAGGGTGTCTGGTGTGTGCGGCTGCCAGCAAGGGCCACGACCACCTGCTGCCTCACCTACTTCAGGCAGGGCTGAGCATAGAAGGTGGAGGCACCACTGACAGGACACCGCTGATGCTGGCTGCCATAGAGGGCCACACACAGACAGTGAAGGCGCTGCTCTCTCTCGGCGCGAACCCTCTGGCGACTGAGAGGCAAGGTGAGGCTGTGCTTGTGGTGGTGGTGGTGGTGGTGGTGGTGAGAGAGGTGTTGTTTTTTATGATACTTGTGGTTGTGGTGGTGTGTGTTGTTGCTTTTGTGGTTGGTGGTGGTGTATGAATTGTGGTAGTGGCAGAGGTGGTGGTGGTGGTGGTGGTGGTGGTGGTGGAGGTGCTGGTAGTGATGGTGGTTGTGGTACAGGAATTGATGTAGTGGCAGATGTGGTAGTGGTGGTGGTGGTGTTAGTGGTGGTGCTGTATGAATTGTGGTAGTGGCCGAGGTGGTAATGGTGGTGGTGGTACTGGTGCTGTTGTATGAATTGTGGTAGTCGCAGAGATGGTGGTTGCGGTGCTGATGGTGGTGTATGACTTGGGGTAATAATAGAGGTGGTTGTAGTGATGGTGGTGGTGGTGGTGTTGTTCTTGGTGTATGAATTGTGGTGGTGGTGGTAGATATTGTATTGGTGGTGGTTTGTTCTTTTATTATCTACTACTGCTGCTACTACTACTACTACTACTACTACTACTACTACTACTACTACTACTACTACTACCACTACTACAATTACTACTACTACTACTACTACTACTACTACTACTACTACTACTACTACTACTACTACTACTACCACTACTACACTACCACTACTACCACCACCACTACTACCACCACACTACCACTACTACTACCACTGCTACTAACACCACCACCACCACTACTACACACTACCACTACCACCACCACCACCACCACCACCACCACTACCACTCACTGCACTACCACAGTACACTGGTACTGCTGCTACCACTATTACTACCACTACCACTACTACTACTGCTACACCACACCACTACTACTACTACTGCTACAACTACTACAACTACTACTACTATTACTACCACTACTTCTACTCTTACTACTTTTACTACTGCTACTGCTACTGCACTACTACTACTACTTCTTCTTCTGCAGCTGCTCCCATGTTCATATGGGGTCGCTGTTCCTCACTAGTCTTCTCCACAAGGCTCTGTCCCAAACTCCTCTCCACTCAATCCTCTCCTCAGGTCCTCTCCAATACGATCCTTCCATCTTTTCTTTGGCCTGCCACGTCGTCTTCTTCCCTCCACTACTACTACTACTACTACTAATTTTATTTCTATTAATACTGCTTCTACTATTACTACTGCTACTATTACTACAGGTAGTACTACTACCACTACTATTACTGCTACCATATATAATACAAGTAATGTTATTGCTCCCACTACAACTACTACTATAATAATAATAATAATAATAATAATAATAATAATAATAATAATAATAATAAAAATAATGTTAATAATAATAATAATAATAATAACAATAAAAATGATAATAATAATAATAATATTATTAATAATAATAATAATAATAAAAATAATAATAATAATAAAAATAATAATAATAATGGTAATAATAATAATAATAATAATAATAATAATAATAATAATAATAAAATTATAATAATAATAATAATAATAATTAATAAAAAATAATAATAATAACAATAATAATAATAATAATAATAATAATAATAATGATAATAATAATAATAATAATAATAATAATAATAATAATAATAATAATAATAATAATAATAATAATAATAATAATAATAATAATAATAATAATAATAATAATAATAATAATAATAATAAATAATAATAATAATAATAATAATAATAATAATAATAATAATAATAATAATAATAATAATAATAAATAATAATAATAATAATAATAATAATAATAATAATAATAATAATGATAATAATAATAATAATAATAATAATAATAATAATAATAATAATAATAATAATAATAATAATAATAATAATAATAATAATAATAATAATAATAATAAAAATAATAATAATACTAACTGATAACAATAATAATGATATTAAATTGTTGAATGATATAGTAATAATAATGATAGTAACAGTACTTCTACTACTACCACTACTACTGCTGCTGCTGTTAATAGTAATGATAATGATAGCTATCATTATAAGTAAAGAATTATTTTTGTCATTATACTTGTTACCATCATTAATGAATACAATGATGATATCGACAATGATGGAAAGATAACAACTTTAAAAAATATCAAAATTATGATAAAATAACAAAAATAATAATGATGATAATAGAATTAGTGACAAGACAAGTAGGAGTAGTAACCATTGTGAAATTCTCACACACACACACACACACACACACACACACACACACACACACACACACAGGATGGACAGCCCTTCACTTTGCTGCAGTGCGGGGCTGGCAGGAGTGTGTGGCTGCCCTCCTGCCCGTCACCCCCCCCACTGCCGCACACCTGGAGGGACGCACACCGGTGCACGTCGCCAGTCGCCATGGCCAGGTGCAGGTACTGGAGCAGCTGGCGGGGGCTGGCTGGCCCCTCACCGCCAGGGACAGTGATGGCTGGACACCCCTGCACTGTGCTGCCATGGGGGGACACGTATCAGCTGTGCGGTGGCTGGTGCGGCGAGGTGTTGACCCGCGCGTGCAGGACAAGGCTGGTAACACCCCGCTGGCCGTGGCCGTGCATCATGGCCGCCACGAGGTGGTGACCTGGCTGATCAAGAATGGCGGCGGTGGCGTGACTGAGGGCAGCGAGGCTCAGCATGTGTCTGTGGAGGCTGTGGTGAGTAAGTCAGGTGGCTGTGGTGTGACTGGCTGGCGGACCGGCGCTCTCTCCTCTCCCAACCAATCACCTCCCAGGAAAGGCCTCACTCTCCCCCGCCAAGGAGGGCAGCCGACCAATAGCGTGTCCCGGTCACTAGTCACGTGACAACCCTTCACTCATTCTGATCTCCTATTGGCCGGCTGACTTAATGGGACTCCGCCCCTTCCCCTCACTGCGCTCTGCCATTGGGCTGACGGAAGGTGACTCCACCAACAGCACCACTGGCACAGACAGAGAGAGAGAGAGAGAGAGAGAGAGAGAGAGAGACAGAGAGACAGAGAGAGAGAGAGAGAGAGAGAGAGAGAGAGAGACAGACAGACAGACAGAGAGAGAGACACACAGGCAGACAGACAGAGAGACAGACAGACAGACAGACAGACAGACAGACAGACACACACACACACACAGACACACACACACACACACACACACACACACACAGACAGACAGAGAGAGAGACACAGACAGACAGACACACACACACACACACACACACACACACACAGAGAGAGAATAATACACATAATAATTGCAAAATAACATAATATTTATATTGATAATAATAATAATAATAATGACATAATAACACACACACACACACATAATACACATAACGTTAGAAGGAAAGAAGAAAGTTGCCATTAATTCACTGAGACATGGTGATGGTGATGCTGATGCTGATGGTGATGATGATAATGATGATGGTGATGGTGGTGGTGATGATGATGGTGATGGCAAAAATGATGGTTGTGATGACTGTTTTGTAAGGATGATAATGAT
>NW_025541397.1:0-2500 GCF_017591435.1 Portunus trituberculatus | reverse complement strand
CTATTGCGCTCACGAGCTGTCTATGTAAGGTCATGGAACGTATGGTAAAGCGAAGGCTACTTTTGTTTTAGAAGCGAAGGGTCTGTTAGGTGATCAGCAGTCGGGCTTTCGGAAGTACCGAAGCACGATGGATCACCTAACACACCTGGAGCATTGCATTTCAGAGGCTTTTGCCAAAAAGAATTCATGATAGGGGTGTTTTTAGACATCCACAAAGCCTTCGACATGACATGGCGACACGGCATCCTCATGAAACTCTACGCTCATGGCTTCAGAGGTAACTTGCCCATTTTTGTTTATAATTTTCTTCAAGACAGAATATTCTCTGTCAAGCTTCCTGGTAACGTAATCTCGGACGTTTTCGTCCAGGAGAACGGGGTGCCGCAGGGTAGTGTTCTTAGTCCCATTTTATTTTGTATAATGATTAATGATATTCTGTCAACAACTCCCGTCCCAAGGAATCTTAAATACTCACTCTATGGTGACGACTGTGCGTTATGGCACTCCTCGCCTAACGCACAGTTCTCATCGGGGCGGATTCAGGATGCTCTTGATTCCGTCCAGCATTGGGCCTCATTATGGGGATTTAAGTTTTCAGTTGCTAAGTGTATCGGTGTTGTTTCACTAGTTGCAATGTACCTGATTTGCAATTAACTCTTCAAGGCCAACCGATACCGTTTCAAAATTCAGTCAAGTTCTTGGGTCTGCATTTTGATAGCAGACTCAATTGGAAGACTCATGTTAATGAATTGCTCATTCGTTGTCGTAAAAGATCAATGTCCTCAAATACCTTTCTGGTACTTCATGGGAGCAGACAGAAAATCTTTATTAATGGTGTACAACTCCTTAATTCGTTCTCATTTAGACTATGGCTCACTGGTGTATGGGTCTGCGTCGGAACCAACACTGAGGAGATTGGATGTACTGCAGAATGAATGTGTGCGAATGTGTCTTGGAGCCCTGCGCTGCACTCGTGTGGCGCGGATGGAGGTTGAGGCCAATACACCACCGGGGCGTGAGACTGGACGATGCGGACCAGCTCGTGCTGCCCACCCTTCCCCCATGGAAACTTCCCACCACCACCTTCAACATCAACTGGCTTCAGGGGAAGAAGGCTGTGGTTACCGAGGTGGAGCTCCAACACCACTTCCGAGCCCTCGTCGCTGGCCTCCCTCCATCCCTACATCTCTACACAGACGGCTCCAAGACAGGTGAATGTGTGGGTGCAAGTGTATGGTCGTGTGAATGTGCCCTCAGGTTCCGGCTGCCTACCCATACATCGGTTTTTTCTGCTGAAATTTTTGCTATTGACAAAGCCATAGATTATGCTTTAAATTCAATTCATAATTCAATTGTCATTTTTTCGGACTCTATGTCAGCCCTTCAGGCAATAGAGTCCGGCCGCACGGATACAAATGAAATCCAGGGCAACATCATTAATAAGCTGAATTCATGTCATAAATCCTTCTCACTGGTTTGGGTGCCTGGACATTCCAATATACGCGGGAATGAACAGGCTGACATGCTAGCTCGGTCTGCTGCAGAGCTCGAGGGAGCGTGGAACCTCCGTCGGGATCTGCAGTCATGTCTCTCAGTTGTTAAATCATCAGCAAAACTCCTGTGGCAGAGTCACTGGGACAACCTCCACCTCCACACCACCAAACCTATCCTGGGCGAGTGGGCCTCCTCCAATCGCCCCACAAGGCGGGAGGAGGTGGTCCTCGCACGCCTCAGGATGGGCTGCACCCTCCCCACCCACATGCTCCCTACATAGCCAACGCCTTCCCACCACAGTGTTCCAGCTGTAATGTCACTCTCTGTCGAGCACATCCTGCTTCACTGTGTGCGTTATCGTGAGGAGAGGCGGCCCTTGGCGGCGTATTGCCGGGGTCGCGGCCTCCGCTTAACGCAAACCACCCTCCTGGGTGATGAACACCCGGATGTGGTCGATAGATTGATGATTTACCTGACTGAGGCCAATTTAATCAGAGAGTTGTGATTTATGTGTATATATTATGTTATTTATTCCATGTATTTATTCTATATATTTATGTAAATAAAAGTATGAAAGTGTGTATGTTTCCAATTTTGCGTGATCTAATGTGAATGTTTTCCCTTCATGTATATATGCAATACGTAGTGATACTACGTAGCCACCCTGTGTGATTGTGATTTATCCCTCCCTCCCCCATGCCCTGACAAAGGACAATAGTTTTGTGATAGGTATAGGATCCCTGTGTGAATGAAGCGTGCATGAGAATATGTGAAGTCACTTACTGTTAAGATATTTAAAAAAAAAAAAAAAAAAAAAGATATAAACAAAAATAAATAAATAAATAAAGCCATTAAAAAAAATGTATATACGTAAAAAAAAAGGCTTTATTTTAAAAGAAATTAAAAAAATAAAAAGTTAAAAAATAAATAAATGGCCTAATACCCAAGACAGGGTGATGGCCAAAAAAAAAAAAAAAAAAAAAAAAAAAAAAAAAAGACCTTGAGC
>NW_025541396.1:147500-152164 GCF_017591435.1 Portunus trituberculatus | reverse complement strand
CGTTGTCATCGCAAATCCTGTACCTGATAGTGCTGCCCATCTCTCCAGGCGTCCCAACAACAAACTTTGACTTGACGTTAGGCTAATGAAAATACTGAAAACTGTTCACTAGGAATTATAAGTCAATCTTCTCATGTTTACTATCGTAGTGTTTTTAGTGCTCCTCGATCTGCCTACCTCTCCATCTATCTGTTTGTTTATCCAACTGTCCATTTACATATCTATCATCCCATCAAAATACCCGCTTATCTATCTATCTATCTTCACACAAGCATGTAAATACCACCACCACCACCACCACCACACACACACACACACACACACACACACACACAGAGAGAGAGAGAGAGAGAGAGAGAGAGAGAGAGAGAGAGAGAGAGTGTGTGTAATTCACTGTTTGATCTGCTGCAGTCTATGACGAGACAGCCAGACGTTACCCTACGGAAAGAGCTCAGAGCTCATTATTTCCGATCTTGGGATAGGTCTGAGACCAGGCACACCACACACCGGGACAACAAGGTCACAACTCCTCGATTTACATCCCGTACCTACTCACTGCTAGGTGAACAGGGGCTACACGTGAAAGGAGACACACCCAAATATCTCCACCCGGCCGGGGAATCGAACCCCGGTCATCTGGCTGTGAAGCCAGCGCTATAACCACTGAGCTACCGGGCCGTGTGTGTGTGTGTGTGTGTGTGTGTGTGTACTGCAGTCGCGCGTGGGTGGAGAGTACTGACCTGTGGCTGTATGTGCGCGGCAGGAAGGAATTCCGGAACACCTTGCATGGGGCGCTGGAGTCCTAGGTGGGCGTGACGCGGGGCTGGGCGGTGCCTCAATGTCCTTCTCAAGGCGGTCAGCCAGCGAGAGCAGCGACACATCCTTGTTGAGTCCTGCTGCTGCGCATGGGCACTGCGGAGTATGCGTTCTCCGCGGATTCTTGTAGTCGTGATCGTTGAGGTGATGGTGGTGGAGGTGGGTGTCGTGTGGGTGATGCAAGGGGGGGAGGTGGTGGCACGGTGTTAAAGGGTTTCTTGATGGGGAAGTTTAGGGAGTAGTTCATGTGGTGATCCAGACACTGTTGACAGCGCCCACAGCGTTGTGCACCATGTTCTGCTCGTTCTGACGCCGCGCCTCCTCATCCCGACACGGGCAGTCACGTACGCGTTTCCGCTTCATGCACACGATCACCAACACCAATTCCAACACCAGCACGGGCATTAAAATGATTAGTGATGCTGTGGTAACAGATGGTTTTTTAGGTGGTATAAATGTACTCCTACTGATGGATGATGCAGTAATTTTAGCGACCAGCAGGGAGTTGTGTATATATAAATTTGGAGTATTGGTGAAGTATTGTGATGAGTATGGAATTTTTTTGTCATTAACGGAGAGAGACATGATAAAGAAACTCTGAAGGTTGGTGATGTAACAGTAAACTACGCCCCTCAGTACTTGTACCTCGGGCCCTGGTTTACTGATACTGGTAAAATGGACAGTGTGATTTCCCTACATGAATCATATAGTGAAAATATTGTGAATAAATTCTCCATATTTTGTGCAGCTAATTCACAAATGCCTTACAGTGTAAAAAAGAAAGTGTTTGATGCGGCCGTAACTTCAGCTTTGTTATACAGTTGTGAATCATGGATTGCCAATAACATTAAAGGAATTGAGAGGCAGTATAACAAACTTATCAAGTGTCTATTGGGTGTGAGGAAAAATACCAGTATCAACTTGTGCATGGTAGAAGTAGGCATTCCTCCAGTCAAAGATATAATAGATAAACAAAGGAAATCATATTTACAGTCCAAGCTAGAAGATGTAGACCTTGAACAACCCTTTCATTACGTATACAATATGTGCAGGAATCAGAGTACCCCTGGCTATAAAATACTTTCAAGTGTATTACGACAGAATGTGCACCGAAATCCTTTGAAACTACCTCAAATTATATACGAGAAAAATCTAATAATGTAACAAAATTACATACATATTTATCTATACTTAACCCGTCTCTGTCTGTACATGGGGTTTACTGTAGTGAGAAGTATGTGCCAGATTTTCACCGAACTAGTTTTACATAACTGAGATTGATGTCTCACAACTTAAGGGTTGAGACAGGCAGGTGGAGTCGAACACCAGCCGACCTCAGAACATGTCCCTGCAATAACACACTCAATACAGACAGAACAACATGTACTGATCTCATGTCCCTTGTCTGAACATTGTAGAAATAGGTACATAATGCTTAATTTTACTAATATAAACGAACTTTTAAATGAACAGAATCATATACAAGAATTATGTCAATATGTGCATGACTTACTACATGTTTATGCTTAGCTCAAGCAACAAACCTAAAGGCGTATACTGTAAAACTATTGGACAAAATGTATAAACTTATATATGTAAAATGATACTATGTAATGTCTTTATTTTGTCAATAAACTACTACTACTGTGTGTGTGTGTGTGTGTGTGTGTGTGTGTGAACGCGTGCGTAGGTGTAAGTGCGTGCGTGTGAAAACGTGTGTGTATGGGTGCTTACATTTGTGTGTGTGTGTGTGTGTGTGTGTGTGTGTGTGTGTGTGTGTGTGTGTGTGCGTGTGTGAATGCGTGTGTAGGTGTGCGTGCGTGCGTGTGAAAACGTACATGGGTGCTTCAGTGCGTGTGCGTGCGTCCGTGCGTGAGCATCCGTGCTGCATGCTTGTGTGTGTGTGTGTGTGTGGGTGGGTGGGTGGGTGGGTGTGAATGCGTGCGTAGATGTGCGTGCGTGCGTGTGAAAACGTGTCCATGCGTGCTTTCATGTGTGTGTGTGTGTGTGTGTGTGTGTGTGTGTGTGTGTGTGTGCGCGCGCAGGAGTACGTGCAAGTGTATGTACGTTCATGCGTGTGCACATGCCTGTATGCGTTCGTGTGCGCGTGCGTGCAAGTATAAGTGTGGTTGCATAATTGTGTGTGTGTGTGTGAATTTTGTGTGCGTGTGTGTGCGTGCATGTGTTTGGCGTGCGTTCATGCGTGCATTCATGCTTGCCTGAGTTTGTGTGTCTATGCACGCGCGTTCCTGCGATACTGCGCGCGTGAGTGTTTGCTTGCATGCGTGTATTCGTGCGTATTTGATTTTGATTGCTGTGTGTGTGTGTGTGTGTGTGTGTGTGTGTGTGTGTGTGTGAGTGTGAGTGTGTCTAGGTGTGATTCCTTGCGAGCGCGTGTGTGTTCACGCTTGCATTGGAGCACATGCATGTGTGTGTGTGTGTGTGTGTGTGTCGCACAGCGAAGCACTCACGCACTCACACAGAGAAGCACTCAGCACTCACACACACACACACACACACACACACACACACCGCTCAGTGTGGTGGTTAGCACGCTCGACTCATAATCGAGAGGGCCGGGTTCGAGCCCCGGCGCGGCGAGGCAAATGGGCAAGCCTCTTAATGTGTGGCCCCTTTTCATCTACCAGTAAATAGGTACGGGATGCAACTTGAGGGGTTGTGGCTTCGCTTTCCGGTGTGTGGAGTGTGTTGTGGTCTCAGTCCTACCCGAAGATCGGTCTATGAGCTCTGAGCTCGCTCCGTAATAGGGAAGACTGGCTGGGTGACCAGCAGCGACCGAGGTGAATTACACACACACACACACACACACACACACACACACACATTATACTTCTATGGAGTGCGCGCGGCTAAACCTTCATTTTTGTGTTTTCTGTAAAGGAGCATTGGGTTTCCATTGTGTGTGTACCACAACACAACGTGTAGGAAAAGAAAAATGATTGCAAGATTTGAGTGTGTCGTGGGTCCAGTGAGCAAATCGTTTCAGTGTCCGCCTCTTCCACATAACAGTGGCTGCCCTGACCGTCACTCCTCGGCGCTAACTTGGCCACGACAGAGTGACGGTGTAATGGTGTTTGGACAGCCACTCGCACCACGTCTCTCGTCACCTGTGCCTCATAACAGTGCCACATCATTAATAGCGTGCATCGGAGCCACTTTGCTGGGATACAATACTAATGAAACGGTGTGCAAGTGTTCCACGGTTGATAACATAAGGGGAAGCTGCCTAACTTTGAAATAACATGTGCATTATTACACTACGCCGTGGATGACTTAGCTTGCCAGCGTTGCGTGTGTGTGTGTGTGTGTGTGTGTGTGTGTGTGTGTGTGTCACTGTGTCACCATCACCGCTAGTCAGTCACCTTGATTGCAGGTGTCACCAGTGTAAATGGAGCCATTCATTCATGTTGAAGTACCTTTCATTGTTGTGGTGTTTAGTGATTCACCTTGCTAATTGTTCCCTTGGCGTGAGTGTTTCCCCATGCTGGTTCATGCCATCCACCTCACAACTCACCACACACTTGCCTCGCGATACACTGCACTTATCCACACCATTTTAGGCCTTGCTTCACTAACTCATTCAGTATTGTATTGCCTGCATGTTGAGTAATGATAATATTAACAACAACAATAATATAAATAATAATTATAATGACTATTACTATTATAATGCACCTTGCCGAACACCTACTGAAGCACAAATAGTAGCAGATTTTAATATATGTTTCGTTCCTTCATGCATTGCTTGGATAGCTCTTAACATTCGTTTACCACAACCCATTGGTTTTAACACCTCAATCATTTTCTTCCTTGATACACGGTCGTAA
>NW_025541396.1:117500-142500 GCF_017591435.1 Portunus trituberculatus | reverse complement strand
ATGTTATGTCTCACTCTGTACACTGGATGAACTGACAAACTTGGGTTCATATACTTATAAACTTCACATCTAGATGAGTTTGAGAGCAAAATTTGATTGTTAACATCTCCCATGATGGCATTACTATCCCTGATGGCGCTTGTAAGAACTCGTTTGCAAGTCTTCCGGTTGGCGTATTACATATCCGAATATTATTTAGTGCAAAAACAAGGGGATCATCTTCAAAATTGTGTCTTTCTTCTTACACTTTGGAAAAAACTTATGCTGTCTCAATTTCAGTAACTCAGGAAGCGGCAAGTACCCTGACTCAACGTAACACACTAGATTGGCTGTTGTTCTCACCCCAACAGTTGTTGTAATGACCAATTGTACAATTTAATTACAGGTTTAAAGTCCGCCCCACCCATGACTCACAACCATACAAGAGTGAGGAGATCAACGCTGCATCAAAACCCGCCGCTTCACAACAAAAGGGATATCATTGTTCTTTTGAGATAGGATACAAACTTTAACACATGACACATTTTTCCCTTTGCATGAGCCTTAACTGCTGACGACACCGAGCCGTCGCTGGTGAAGGGTGAACCGAAGTACAAGTAGCTAGAGCAGTGATCTATGACAAGTCCATTCACCACCAGTGGCTCGGCATCACCAGCTCTGCCGTGAATTACATCAAATTTAGTTTTGCTCTGGTTAATTTTCATACCATATTCGTTACAAAATTCCTGTACAATTGCAATTTTTTGTAACATAGCTTCTCTAGATGTAGATAACAGTATAGTATCGTCCATTAGTACTAATATATGAAACCACTGGAGAAAACCATCTGACTGACAGCGTTCCTTTATCATCTTAATCAAATCATTGACAAACAGAATGAAAAGTAAACATGACGTAGGCGATCCTTGTCTCACCCCAAGCGTTATTGTCCTGACCGCCTCACCAATCACACTCTCTGTTACCCGGTACATTGCTAACAAAGCCGCTAGCATCACCCGCCCACATCCAAGCCTTTTCATTACTTTAAATAAAACATCTCTTGGTACTAAATCATAGGCTTTAGAAAAGTCAATGAATGTTACAAAGTTAATTTTTTCCTGCGAGCCATATCCGTTAACAGGCGAAGGGTCACAATGTGTTCTAAACAATCTCGCTTCCTCTGTGCTCCAGCTTGTTCTCGGTACGGTTTGAACCACTGACTCAGTCTTTCACACAACACCATGTCGTACAATTTAGCGATTGCGTTAATTAATGACACTAATTCCCCGATAGTTGTTTGTGTCACACCTGTTGCGTGCGCGCACACACACACACACACACACACACACACACACACACATTTCTGCCTGCACGCACGCACACGCGTGCGTGCAGGCAGAAATGTGTTGTGATGCCCAGGGCAGAGAGCCAAGAACGTAATGCAGTGCGGTGGGAGTGGAAGCGTGGGCAGTAGAGCAGGAAATGCTCAATGGTCTCAGGGATAGTCCTACACCAAGGGCAGATGGGATCAGGAGACAGACGTAGGCAGTGCAAGTGTGAGGCGAGTGTTGTGTGTCCCAGGTGGATGCGGTGCGGGTGATGGCGACCACTTGAAAGGGATGGGCAGCAGGAGAGCTGATATTTAAGTGATCAGTAATACAAATATTTACTGAAAATCTAAAACATTATATTACATTTTCGATTTGAAAACATATTTTTACATTTATCAGTCTCGTATACTACCACATATGTCATGTAGGAAGGAAAATGAAATATTTCAGGGATCTCAAGTCGAAAGTAAGCGACGATAGAGTCCCTCTAGTAGGGTTACAAAACACTACTATACTTGCCATCCACCACAATCTAACTTAATGACAGTATTTTCAAGCTTTCCTCTCATAGTTATCTATACTCGTTGAGTCTGGCATTGAGGGTGGCTGATGTGCGAGGCATTGCGTGGCTCCGAACCACTCGCCTAGAGCAGTGAGCGGCAGGCGCTGCTTGTAATGCCAGCTGCCGGCGAGGTGTGTGTGTGTGTGTGTTCATCTCGGTCGCCCAGCCAGTCTTCCCCATTACGGAGCGAGCTCAGAGTTCATAGACCGATCTTCGGGTAGGACTGAGACCACAACACACTCCACACACCGGGAAAGCGTGGCCACAACCCCTCCAGTTACATCCTGTACCTATTTACTACTAGGTGAACAGGGCTACACATTAAGGGCCGTATTCTCGTCTCACGATGTTTCCCTACCTTGCGGTGATGCTAGATCACACCTAACGTTGAAACTCGCTTATCTGGTAACACTGTTAGAGCTTTCGGTTATTGAAAATTGGCGTCCTTGACATTTTGTATATGTCAGTATATATGCTTTTCCTTATTAAAAATAGCCACTATAGTAAATGCTATGATGCTTTTATTAACTTATTTGAATGAATAGACACATAAGTAGACATACTTTGCCGAATGCTTTGTTATGGTACCGGAGTAGCGTGCGACATGTGCACGTTCTCGCTCCCGCGGAATTTGAGCCTTGAGGAGATAAAACATTCCCCTTTAGCTAGTGTTTTTTAGCTGAAAACGAGAGTGACTCTCTCTCTCTCATTGAAGGAGACCTGTCGTTGTGTCTAAACGACGAGCTCCCAGTATACAGAACAACAAGAAGGCCTGGGAGGAAATAACGCCAGCATTATGCAGAAATAGGTTTCCCCCAGCTAAGAATATGATGTGATCTAGATTTAAACATCATGAAAACACAAAATGTAATAGTATTCTTCTCATAACTACCTTACTAATAGTCAACACCCATTCTCTTCCTCATTTCACCTCATTTATTTGTTTAGTGATGCACTAATCAGACATTTCATCAGCCACACTTTATTCTGTGATCTATATTTTACCAACATGAAAACAAAAAAATGTAATACTACTCATGTATGGATCATGTTTTCATATAGATATTGTACATATGCACACTTATCTATTATGTATTTATCTTTTTTCCTTGGATTATTTTTTTGCCTTCTGGGACACTTCTATATTTTTCACATGTAGAGGATATATTTTATTTGAAACAAATATATAATAAAAAGATCATTTATTGGCAATGAACAGAGACACACACATGATGAACCTACATGAACAAAACAAAAAAATGCACACATACATATACTGTACATTGTTTTAGGAATTTACCTACAATGTTCGCCTTAGTGTGTGTGTGTGTGTGTGTGTGTGTGTGTGTGTGTGTGTGTGTGTGTGTGTGTGTGTGTGTGTGTGTGTGTGTGTGTGTGTGTGTGTGTGTGTGTACTTAATCAGCAACGAGAACAGCCACAAATATACCAATACAGAATATAAGAGAAAAATGCATATCTAGACATACTATTTTTTTTTTTATTTATTTTTTTTTTTTGTCATCATGTACCAATAAAATAACAAATAAGTGTACACACACACACACACACACACACACACACACACACACACACACACACACACACACACACACACACACACACACACACACACACACACACACACACACACTGAAAGAAAAAGTTGGACAAATGTAGATATGGAGACAGGGCCAAACGAGCATAATGCACAAGCCCTGTAAAACTATAACTAGGTAAATACAACTAACTGAAGACACACACACACACACACACACACACACACACACACACACACACACACACACACACACACATCAGAAATGAGAAATGATTCTCAATGACATGGGCTACATTAAAACCTGAAGCTGGTACTGGTGGGGCAGTATCATGATGGTGTTGAACATTTTCTGGCTCATCAATGTCGAAGGGAAGAGATTTCTTGCAGTAGCCATCTGTGAGGCCCCAGCTCTTCCACAGCCTCTAATTCCTCCAGGTCATGGATATCAGTAAATTCATCCATGGTGAGGTCTGTAAAAGCAAAAATATGTAAAAAATGCAAAGAACAGATTCATGTAACTATGAAGCCTATCTTCTATTATCTTTATGCGGTGATGCAGCCACTATCATTTCAGATACAGTTAATTAGTGAACCCAACATCTCTGTGTTAAGAACAGGTTAGGTTAGGTTAGCCTATCCTAAGCTAACCTGTATCTACTAAACAAAAGCTTTGGTAGTACCTATATATAGCTGTTAAATCATTCATGATATATATATATATATATATATATATATATATATATATATATATATATATATATATATATATATATATATATATATATATATATATATATATATATATATATATATATATATATATATATATATATATATATATATATATATATATATATATATATATATATATATATATATATATATATATATATATATATATATATATATATATATATATATATATATATATATATATATATATATATATATATATATATATATATATATATATATATATATATATATATATATATATATATATATATATATATATATATATATATATATATATATATATATATATATATATATATATATATATATATATATATATATATATATATATATATATATATATATATATATATATATATATATATATATATATATATATATATATATATATATATATATATATATATATATATATATATATATATATATATATATATATATATATATATATATATATATATATATATATATATATATATATATATATATATATATATATATATATATATATATATATATATATATATATATATATATATATATATATATATATATATATATATATATATATATATATATATATATATATATATATATATATATATATATATATATATATATATATATATATATATATATATATATATATATATATATATATATATATATATATATATATATATATATATATATATATATATATATATATATATATATATATATATATATATATATATTTTTTTTTTTTCTCCTCTACTGAGTATATAACTTAAGGGCATAAATAACTATTTATTTGTCTATGTCAAAGAGAACAAGCGCATCCCCCTGGAGGTGTGTGGCTGTACAGAACACTTCCAACACCGTGCAATGAAAAATACTTGTGTGGCCAAATGAGGAAAAAATAAAGTGAATTTGCCACAACCCACAAGGAGAGAAAGTGCAAATAGCGTGCTTACTTTAAGCACAAGCCACGTACTTTCGTCAGACTGTCTTATTCTCAACAAGGCAGCCTGATCATTCAATAATCTTTGAAATAACTCAACTACAAGATTCTACATTCCTGAATCAAATACTGCCTTTAGACACACGGCCTTCTGCCTGCACATTACGCACCAACAAGCACAACAGCCGCCCAAGACTGACTTTTTTACATCATGTATGTAAACGTGTCAAGCTGTAATCATCCATACTAGGCTACATCATGATATATTACTCCTGGTTTTCGTGGCCAGAAGCTTCCCCTTGTGTAGCACCTAAGGATCAGCATGTCCTTATACACACGATATCTGAGTAACTGTCCTATATCAGCCTTGCTGCCTAGTACAGGTGATGATTCGTAATGGTATTTATCGATGTACTTACCTTATGTACGAAATACAGATGTGATAACAGTTGACTTGGTGATCTATTCGCTCCACTTCTCCCTGGGCTCAGCTGAAAGCGTTGGAACATGGGCGCTGGTGCCACATCTCCACCTAACCAATGCGTTTAGCCTTACCAAAGGAACATTTCTCAATTCTACTACTTCCACATACAAATAAAAGTAATACTTATTTATATTGAATACATAGTTTTACATTTAAACATTTCACTTCATTAAACATATTTTAGTTAAAGGTAAACGTGACACCACGCAGGAAAACATCACAACGCGAATTCAGTTCCTCTCTCTCACTCGAGCACCAAAGTCTTGTAAACGTTTTTGCATCTGTGTTTTTTCCCCTCATATTCAGATCAAAGACATCTGAAAATCACTTATTTTATCACAATAGGAACAGATTACCATTTCGTCATAGGTAAATTATGATATAATGCCTATTATGCCTCAAGGGAAAGCTCTAAGGGAGGTCTTGAGCTACCTTGGGAAATCCAAGTATTTACTTAAGGATGATGTTGAGAGACGAGCATACGGCCGTAAGAGGCTTGCCCGTTTACCTCGCCGCGCCGGGATTCGAACCCGGCCCTCTCGATTGTGAGTCGAGCTTGCTAACCACTACACTACGCGTGTGTGTGTGTGTGTGTGTGTGTGTGGTGACAAGGACTGGACAAAAAGAGGTGCCTATGGGCAAGAAAGGATCCCAATGTGCTCCTCATGAAATAATACCGTGACCGGCAACCCTGACTGAACTACGCACTAGTGACTAATGGGAGGGAGTGGTGGGAGATAGGAGGGAGGAGGAAAGGAAGGGGAGAAGGAGGGGGAAGCAGTCATGTGAGAGGAGCGGCGGTCTGAAATGGTCGTTTGAGGTAACAATTACCGTCCTGTTTTGCCTGCAGAGAGGATAAGATGTGAGTGGAGGAGTGAGGAGTTGGAAGGAAGAGGAAGAGGAAGAGAAGGGGAGCTAGAACACCCTTAAGCGACGACCTGAAATATGTATGGAAAGATCCAAGCGAGGAAAGAATAGACGGTTAGCGTGGAGATTATTCAGGAAAGAGTGTTAAGAGAGGCAGAAGTGCAGGGGAGAGGAGCACGGGAAGAGTTTTTATAAGGATTAAAGGAGACCAACAGGGAGGTGAAAGTGACACACCGAGAAAAAAGACACTGCCAAAGTGGTAATTATGAATGCAAGGAGAGCAAAGTGCGGTGTAATGTAGTCACCGGTGGAAAGGGAATAGGAGCGAGTTAAAGGGTCCCTTAAGTGAGGCAAGAATTACAAAGTGGCGAGCTGCACAGGAATTAGAAGGAAGAGGGCAGAGAGAAACTGGCTGAGATCAAATATAAAGAAGAGGGAGATAGAGGGGAGTGACCAAGGTTACTAGGAGGATGAGGGAAGAGGATGGGGAGTGATCGCCTTCCACGGAAACTTGTCACCCTTTCATCCTCACGAGGCGCCACTCACCACTGTGTCGCCCCTCACTGCTGGTGGTGGCCACGAGAGAGAGAGAGAGAGAGAGAGAGAGAGAGAGAGAGAGTAAAGCGAAGATTCCTAATACGCAATAAAACTGAAGATTACTCGGTGTGAGCTGAACCAGACTGGTGATGGAGGATGAGAACATGTGATGGTGGTGGTGGTGGTGGTGGCGGCAGTAGTGATGGCAGAAGGCTCGTAGTGATGATGATTGTGTTTTGTCAACGGGTGGGACTAACAAACAGAAACAACACAGAAATACACACACACACACACTCTCTCTCTCTCTCTCTCTCTCTCTCTCTCTCTCTCTCTCAGTGTGTTGGGACTGGTGAGAGGAAAAGATAAATACTGTATTTCCGTTCCAAATTGACACGCTTTAGTCTTGGCTGGCTGGGCTGCCTCTGTGAGTCCCAATTGCAGCTTCCTCAGGTAAAGTGTGGTGGACAAATCCTCGCACTACGCTCCCCACGGGCACCGGGTAGCGACAAGCCCTGCGCCAAGTATACACTGGCACGACTTTGCACTGGCCACATGTGTAAATTGGCTTCCTCGCTCATGTTTGATGGGAGGCGCGCGCGAGGAGAGGGAAGACTATCGGGACGGGGAACATTGGCCTCTTATTATCATGTGAGCAAAGTCTTCTTCCGCTCAGGACATTGACTGTAACAGTGAAGATATTATTCCTCCTAATTATATTTTTTCCTCACTTCTCCTTCTTTCGTTTTCTCAACATAAAATTGTCCTTGATATGTCTTCTTGATCTTTTATCTAATATTTTGATGAAATTTTCTTCTCGCCATGAATGCCCCGTAATAAAATTTTCCGACTGGCTTCATTCTTTCGTTTTTTCTTTCTTCAGTATCAGATTTTCCTCAGAGTTTGGTGTGCCATATTTTCTTCTGCTCAGACTTCGTGGAGAAACCGGACTTAATAATTCCCTTGAGGTGAAAAAAAAAAAATGATCCTATCAATAGCAGGGTTCATGGTATAACAAAAAAGTTAGGAGTATATTAGCTTTTGAGGAAAAGTTTAAATGTTCCGCAAAACTAAAAACTAATGGTGATGGAGACAATCAATTACTATTACCACTTTTTATGCTGGAGAGAAGGCCAGCCAAGGGCAACAAAATAAAAAAAAAGGCCCACTTGAGTGCTGGTTCTCTAAAAGATAAGTCAAGAATTAGTCAAAATTAGGGAGCAAATGTCTTGATACCTACTACTACTATTACTACTACTATCAATATTACTACTGTCAGATGCCCACATCATAAGTGAAATATGAGAAATATGAAGATACAAGAAATAAAGAAAAATGGATGTATGGTAGTTCGCCAGTATGCGGTGTGTAGCCGTATCCGGCCATAAAAGAGATTAGGAAGGGCAGGAAGGTCAAAGGAAACATTTAATGACCCAGGCCAGTTGACCCAGGGCAGCCCGGGCAGATATATATAGCCCAGGTCAGGTAAACATTCTGTGGTGTTGTTGTCGTTCTTGGATGTTGTTGATACCACACGTGGAGTTCACGTGAGCTTGTACTTGATTGGTGAACGGTACATTCTGAGGGGCGTGTTGTGTGGGTCAAGACACGCCCCCATAAGTTCCTGAAGGGAAATTGTAGAGGATTGGGGCAGAGAGAGAGGAGAGAGGAAGCAGAGAGGACAACCGCGGCTCTAAGCGGGCCACCCTCGGCTGGATAGCTGAGGGCGGCAGGAAAGTTTTGTACTTCATAATATAACCAGTAAGTGGAGCTATAAGTTGCAATGCAGTCTTTGAGGTAAATTAGAATGGAGGAGGAACCATGATAGGAGGTTTAGGTATTATGTGGTATTAGTTTATTATGGCTTATGTGTTTGTACTTTGGTTCATAATGACGTAGTTATATACTTGCGTTTTCATCTATGAGTAAGGGAATTTGTATACGGTTACCTACGTATGTGCATGTGTGTTGCTCTGACGAATAAGTTACATAACATATTTACTAGTGTGTAATTGTGTACGAAGTTAACGTGGTTCCATGTATGGGTACCAAGAGAAAGAGATTACTTGTGGGAAGTCACTTGTGTGGAAATATCAATATTTGTCATTATATTTCGAAGGTGTTAAGTTGTCATTTTTGTTGAACGGAGTCAGGTAACTATATGTGTATGGTAATATATTTGGTGGTACGTCACGTGGTTGCTTGCATTCATGTACCAAGTAAAGGTCATTCTTATATACGGGTAGCTGGGAAAATAGGGGTAATATTGTACGTACTACATATGAGATTTACTGATAAATAAAGCACCGTGTTCAGATGTTGTAATACGTTATGAAGATATAGTGGATGATGTTTGAAGTGAAATCCGTTTTGATGCGAGAATATGTACGAGATTAATGTAATTCTTAAGGATGTTTGTAATATAAATTGTAGTAATTGTAGTGGAGAAGGCAACAGAAAGAGTTGTGATTGTTACTTGTCGGCGCCGTATCGAACACCTTATGTATAGATATTATTTTGTTAATTAAAGATAGAAAAAACCTTTGACTATTTATAGCCAGTAACTAGAGAATTTGTGCAACGTCGTGCAACAGCTCGGATCACGACACTACCACTACTACCAATATTACTGCTACTGATACTCCTAGACAAAAGAAGCAAGTCCTACTGTAGCAGAGCGTGGTTTCGATCCACGGACCTCTGGGTTATGGGCCCAGCACGCTTCCACTGCGCCACTCTGCTGGTAACTCTCCGCTACTATTAGGTACTATAACATGACTTGTATCTGAGGAAGTGGTCCAGATGGTGACGCCCATTAACTACAGACGCATAACGTGGCACTAGGAAGTTTCAAGTATGAGAAAGATAGATCCGATCTCGGTACAAGGAAGCAATGTATTGAGGCCAGGAATAAGGCGAATAGAATATTGTGATTCATTTTTAGAAGTGTTAAAAGCAGGAGTCCCGAAGTAATACTGAATTCATACTTGGCAGTAGCCAGGCGTAAGTTATTGTCGGCGTTTTTTCATTTGCTTGGGAAAACGGCGATAGTAACTAATTATGACTCTCTTAAGGTATACTTGGCGGTAGTCAGGCCACATCTTGACTATGAGGTACAATTCTGGTCCTCACATTACAGGAAGGATATAGCTCTGTTGGAATCAGTGCAAAGGAGGATGACTAAAAAGAAACAGGGAATGACGGATATTCCTAATGAAGAGAGACTGAAAAAAACTCAATCTGCATTCCTTAGAGAGACGTAAGTTAAGAGGAGACCTAATAGAAGTATTGAAGTGGTATAAGGGTTTTAACAAAGGGGACATGAATGTAGTTCTTAGGCGCCCGAGAAAAGAAAAGAGATGTTGTTTTAGAGAGAGAGAGAGAGAGAGAGAGAGAGAGAGAGAGAGAGAGAGAGAGAGAGAGAGAGAGAGAGAGAGAGAGAGTACCCTGAATACTTTGTTATTTATATATTCTCATCTGATGAATTAGAAACAGGAATCTCTCTCTCTCTCTCTCTCTCTCTCTCTCTCTCTCTCTCTCTCTCTCTCTCTCTCTGCTCGGCGGTAAAACATCTCATTAAAATCGGCTTTCCGTGAGAGGTTCAAAGAGATGCTTTTATCTCTCTCTCTCTCTCTCTCTCTCTCTCTCTCTCTCTCTCTCTCTCTCTCTCTCTCTCTCTCTCTCTCTCTCTCTCTCTCTCTCATAGTAGAATCTTGGAGTGCTTTGCAGGTATCATAAGAGTATTGGTGTATAGCATATTGTTACTTATTATTTAATACTTGCATTTTTATCATTATGTATTATTATTATTATTATTGTTATTATTATTATTATTATTATTATTATTATTTTCATCATTATTATTATTATCGTTATTATTACTACTATTTTTGTTATCATTATTACTATTATTATTATTATTGTTATTGTTATCATTATTATTAATATTATTATTATTATTATCATTATTATTAATATTATTATTATTATTATCATTATTATTATTATTATTATTATTATTATTATTATTATTATTATTATTATTATTATTATTATTATTATTATTATTATTATTATTGTTAGTATCATTATGATTGTTATTGTCAATAGTGTTACAAGTGTATTTGTTGTGTATGATGTTGTTGCCGTTGTTTTAAATGTTGTTCACTTCACTTGTCACCTTCACAAACTGGCCATTGTGTGGACATGTTGATTGGCCGTCACTTGACATTCGGCCATCTTGTTGCGTTGTTCGGATCTAAATCTAAAATTGTTCACTTTAAAATTCGATTCGTATATGACGACCGGCAGCTGACCGAGAGGGAGCTGCGGGTGGCCTCCACCAGGGCCGAGTACGCCCGGTGGAGCAGGAAACGGGCCCGGCGGTTTGTCGCGGCCCGGAAGGCCTCCCTGGCGAAGGGGAGGAAGGTTGAGGATGACCGTCCTCTTCCCGCCAGGGAGAGAGAAACGGTGACGGTGGGTCTGACTTCTCCTTCCGAGGAGAAGGAAACAGTGAGTGTGGGCTCACCGTCCACTGGCGGCCAGAGCGCCGCGAGAGTCCCTCAGTCGTGCGGACTCCCTGCATGGGAAGGGGGTAAGGAGATTGTAACTGTAGGGGTTAAGTGAACAAGGTATAGTGTCACTCTTTGCGTGTGTGTGTCCATTGAGGTTTATGGCGCAGAGGAGACCAGGAATCATATATTCACCGGGTATTTCACGGTAAGCTGGTCACTTGCTGAATAGTACTGTGACACGAATGAATGCAACAAAATGTACTTGATCGCCCAACGTGGGGCTTGAACCCACGACCCCGAGATTAAGAGTCTCGTGCTCTACCGACTGAGCTAGCCGGGCTTATGTAACACAGGAAAAGAGACAGAGAAAGAGAGAGGAGGGATAGGCCTTTTTCTTCCGCATCACTCATTCTCATAAAGAAATAAAACGCAAAGGACCGTAACTATTAACCTCTTTATTGTCATAACGCGTTTCTATATCTACTCTGCTCAGTATTCGCTGATTTTGTAAAGCTTCACATACTTATGTGGGGATTAAAATAGTGAAGACAGTGAACATTAAACTTTAAACTTTCATAGACCCTTCCTATTGTAATAAAATCGTCTACTCATATGCAAAATTGTAGGTAAAAATGCGTTCCAGTACTCTCTCTCTCTCTCTCTCTCTCTCTCTCTGTTACACAAGCCCAGCTAGCTCGGTAGAGCACAGAACTTTTAGGCCCGTACCAAGAGTCACGAAGGTTTAAGGTCGAGGGTAGAAGGGAAGGTAATGTGGTACCAAGAGTCGCTGTCATTATTGGAACGAAGAGCAGAGGGAAGGTCGAAGGAGGGATGGGTGCCCCCGTGTCTTCCACATGACCTTCGAAAAAATATTTTATAATTTTCGTAAGCTGGAGTGACCAACGAATAGTATGAACTAAAATCAACATCAAGTAATATTTCCAATCTCGGAAAACCAATAGTTATGTTTCCACGTAAGTTACTATTCTTTTTATAATAGTGAAGGGTCGCCTTAAAATCGCGAGGTGGAAGAACGCAGTGGATCCAGAAAGCTCGCCACCTAGCTGTTTTATGAAGCTTGTTTTCGTTTGTCAGGAAAGTTACACTGTTTATTTCATGGTAATAAATATTTTCTTTAGTGAGCTCATCATCCAATCCTATTAAAGATCAAATATGTGCATGGGTTGATGGAGAATAGGAAGTGACAGGTGAACTGCCAACAGACAGAAGGCTGTCAAAGTATGCAAAGAAAAGCCAGTCACAAGGTAAATACTAGCCTGTATAAGCAGGTTTAAAACAAAACCACAAAGATGTATGTAGGGATGTAGACAGAAAATTTCACAAGCACCCCACTTCACACTAACCCAGGACTTCTTATCAAACTCTCTCTCTCTCTCTCTCTACAAAGACAGTGAGTGACATAAGCATTAAGTGCAATAATGTTAAATCTCTCTCTCTCTCTCTCTCTCTCTCTCTCTCTCTCTCTCTCTCTCTCTCTCAACAAAGACAGTGAGTGACATAAGCATTAAGTGCAATAATGTTAAAGCTAAGTCAACAGATAACTTTTCACTGAGTTGGGTGTGATGTGCAAGGATTTAATCAAGTATAGGTATACTGACAGTATTGTAGGTAGTTCTCAAGATGTATAGTCCTGTATCCAAACCATTTCAGGCCATGATTAATGTAATTCATGATTGACTATACTAATGTGTTAACTATGGAATTTTTAATGATGCGCGTGGTGGGCAGCTGTGTAAGCGGCAGGTGGGGCCAGGCAGGCCCTGTGTGCCACTGTGCGCCGTGCTCGCCTGCCATTGTTTTTGTCCACCACGACAACCCTACACTCTGAAACTGACAAACCCACCTACACCACCGCTACCACCACCACCACCACCGTCACCACCACCGCCACTACCACCCACCACCACCACAACCACCACCACCACCGCTTCTATAATCCTCCTCATCCTCCATCACCAGTCTGCTTCACCCCACATCAAATTATCTTCTGTTGTATTCCATGTCTGGGAACCTACACTTGGCTCCCTTCAGCCCTCTCTCTCTCTCTCTCTCTCTCTCTCTCTCTCTCTCTCTCTCTCTCTCTGGACAATACTAGCACAATAGAGTGGTTAATGAGCACCACCGTGATTGATAGTTGAGCAATGTTTGTTTTGTTTGTGGCGGAAATAGTTTCTTTTTAGGTGCGTGGAACTCAGGCTCACGAGAACAGTCACATCAGTCTGTTGGGTGAAGACTCTGGCTGCTGTTGAGCAAATATTATGGCGACCCTGTGCCGGCCAGGTGTCTTGGCGGAGCAGGTGTGTGGGTGGATCCGTGCGTGTTTATTTACCAATGGGAAGTTTTCAGAAGTAGTGGTTGTCACCAGGTGGCAGCACAGCTCGTGTCCCGTTCGCTGTCACAGGGGTAATATAGAACATACCTGCAGTGTCATTCTATAAACACAGAGATGCAATAAGTCGGTATAATATATTTTCTACATAATTCCTTTTAAGTAGTAACACAGGCAAAATCAAACCCTATTTATGAACAAATGTATATAAGTTGATTTTCTCGTGAACTGGCATTGAGGCTTATATGGTCATCTCCACATTTCCCTAAAGAGTGCACCCTTGATCGGAAGTGTATTAATCCAGTCCACAGTAAACATGAAGACAACATGTCTGTGTCACTCAAAAGTCCAAACCACACAGATCAACTTACTAGTATGTGGAAACAACAATTCTAATTAAGAACAGACAACTCGGGTATCCTGGCGAGAGTGTTGGTGTCTCACCCATCCTGGGCTGCCCACCTGTTTAACTTAACAAACACATTGTGCGACAGTTAATTCCTGCTGTAATGTCCATGCCACTATGCCATGAGGAGGAGGAAAACTTTTCATATTTCTCTCTTTTCACTCTACAGCTGTCCAGTGAAATGCTTAGTCATTGCATGATTGTCTTGCCGTGACTTGATCTTGATGCAAGCGATGTTAAAATTTCCACACAAATAACTATACCCATATATCACGAGGTTACTGAGTAAGCTGTATCATACTATATAGTACAGTCAAAGATTTTACCTTTTTCATTGTCCAAATCAATAGATTTTAGACTTGTAGTATGCCGTGTTTAAGATATTGGTAGCAGTATTACAAGATAATCACAAAAAAATATTTGTTCTGATTAACTTCTTTCAAAATTATCCATACAGGATAGTTAAAAGTAGATACAGAATGTAAACGGTAACAGTATGGCTTCCGTCAAGGTCGCTCTATAGTCTGGTAGCAGAACCCTGATTTTTATGTGGACCTTGCAAAAATACCCCCCAAGCAGGTTATGATTGATTTTGGTAGATGAAGTTATGCAGAATCAGAATCTGAATGATGCCAAGCTGGCATCATTGAGGAAATTGAGAAATTCAAGATGACGTCCAAGATGGCCGCCGCGAGGATCCAAAATCTTTAAATGGCTGTCATTTCGTCATTTATTGGCCGATTTTATAATGTAACATATCAATTCTAAGGTTTTTGGGGTCAAGGAATTCAATTTTAGCAATAAAAACACTGCAGATCCTCAAATTATTGAGTTACACATATTTTTTTTTAAACCAGTTCCAAGATTTTGATTGGTAACTGATCCTAGGTGGTTGTTCTCCATTAGCCAAGAGCCTGACAAAGCAAGTAGTTAATGTCAGTCTCCACAGCTGCAGCAGGCTTGCCCATGACATCCAAGCCATGCGAGACAACATTCAACAACCCTCAGTTTACCACAAAGAAGAGTCCCGAGCACAGATCCGATCAGATGCACATGACAGACAAAGCCTACAAAAAGTTGGAGCATTGTATCGATCCTCTCGATCCAACTGGTCACCCCAAGGAACTGTTCAACATTGCCACAGGAGAACTTGCTTCCTCGACGGTGAATGTAGACGAAGCCTTGGCACTGGGAAAACAGTCTGCAGAAGCATACGAAGCAAAGCTGCCAGATGGATTCCATGAAACAATCAGCTGTCCAGTAACTACGATGGCAACCAAACGAAAGAAGACAACACTACATGGGCGGTCTGATCCTACCTTTGACACTGAAGTTATCTTCACTAGGACTATTGAACTTATGGATACAGAAGATTTCAATTTGAGGGAACTCTTTGACTATGAACTTTCCCAAATTCCAACTTCCCTTTTCACAGACGAAGGTAACCTACGACCCGCTACATCAAAGTCGAAACTGAAGAATTCTTTGGGAGTTGAACGATCCTCTCGAATGGCACCAAACCCAGAGGTAGTTGTGCTTGATGGCTGTGCAATACTTTGGACAATTCACTGGCCTGTTCCTGGAAGAATCATTGATCTCATTGCAGCCGTGGAAACATACTTGAGACAGAAACTGGTCCAAAGTGATGTGTATCTGGTGTTTGACAGATACCACGCGTATAGCCCAAAGGGTTGCACAAGGAGTCGACGGTCTTCAATTACAGAAAGCAGTCCATTCCATCTGACTTTGAACTCACCACTTCCTCTCAAGCTGCGTCACTGTCTATTGTGGACAACAAAGTACAGATCATTAACTTACTGTGTGATGCTTTAGTGGATCGTTTTCAAACAGATAGAACTGACAAGGAACTAGTCATCACGGGACCAGATCCTGTGCCATATTCCATCCAAAAAGGAATGTATCTAAGGAGGACAGATTTGAAAATGACACACGAAGAAGCTGATGTTATTATTGTCAACCATGTAGTGGATGTCGCAAGAGGAACACAGAAAACGATACACATCATTTGTGATGACACAGATGTCTTTGTCCTGTTGGTTCATTTTGTTGCAGCTGAAGGTCTCTGTAACAATATTTTCTTGGTTCCAACCCGTCCGTCAAGGAATGCCATAGACATTGGTGCGACAGCAAACCAGCATGCAGAAATAGCCAAGTATCTACTTCCGCTGCATGCCCTAACTGGCTGTGATACAGTGAGTACACTGTATGGAATAGGGAAAGTCAAAGCATTGAAAGTCCTCAAACACGGGCATCATCCTCCTTTGCTTGGAGACAGCGAAACAGATGAAAAGGACTTGGAAAAGCAAGCTGTTGCATTCATTGCTAAATGCTACGGCAGCAAGGCAACTGGCTCGATGTCAGAGGTTCGCTACAGCATGTGGCAGCACAAAACCGCAAAAAGCAAATCTCGGAAATTCAAACTAGCGACCCTTCCACCCAGCTCCAGAGCATTTGCTTTGCATATCAAGAGAGCCCAATATCAAGCATCTCTATGGAAAGCAGCACTGCAGTCTGATCCCCCAGCTTTGGCTGCTTCGGATTTTGGGTGGAAACCAGACCATGACAGCCAAACTCTTCTCCCAATTCCACTTCCACCCGACACAATGGCTGCTCCCGACAGAGTACTGAACCTTTTGTGCTGCTGCTGTCATTCATCAACAGACGTATGTTCCACTAGGAGGTTCATCTTATTTTTGCCCTATCCACTTCCACGCTGATGATAACACTACATCTTTCCACGTCCTTTCAGAGACGACCAACCCTTCAGGAAGTTAACAGATGATGCAGGAACGCCACAGAACGCCTAACTTCTGCCCTTTCTAAGATTTCTGATTGGGGCACAGAAAACTTTGTAGTGTTCAATGCCTCAAAAACTCAACTCCTCAGATTTCTGATTGGGGCAGAGTAAACTTTGTAGTGTTCAATGCCTCAAAAACTCAACTCTTCCATCTATCAACTCAACACAACCTTCCAGACAACTATCCTCTTCTTCAATAACACTCAACTGTCTCCGTGATCCACACTGAATATCCTCGGTCTATCCTTTACTCACGTTCCCGCATTCATTTGATCACGTGCTTTTACAGTCAGTTTGAAAATGGCATTGTATGTGTCTCAAAACGTCGCAACAATAAGTTGAAGTGATTTTCCCGCGACTTTTCTTCGTCCCCTACCTCTCTCTCTCTCTCTCTCTCTCTCTCTCTCTCTCTCTCTCTCTCTCTCTCTCTCTCTCTCTCTCTCTCTCTCTCTCTCTCTCTCTCTCTCTCTCTCTCTCTCTCTCTCTCTCTCTCTCTCTCTCTCTCTCTATATATATATATATATATATATATATATATATATATATATATATATATATATATATATATATATATATATATATATATATATATATATATATATATATATATATATATATATATATATACATATGGAATAGTGGGGGTCGTGGTCACTTATCTATAAATGAAATGTTATGTGAATAAAAGGTTATTTATTCAAACAGAGAGACAGAGACACGTCCTCCAGGACTGCCCAGTGACTCAACACATTGGAGACAATCACGGGCTTGTGACAATAGAACAGGTGTTTTCCGATAAGCTGTCAATGGGTGAAACATGTCAAGAAATACATGATATTCTGTCTGTTTACTTGTCAACACGTAGCAACATGATATCAAATACAAATGTTTGCAGCAGGTTAGGTGTACAAGATAATCAATAAAATGTTAGTGTTATCATCATGTTGGACTGCACGTGCCACTGGAATGATTGACAACGTCTCATTCATAAATGTAATTAGGTAACAGGAAAATAAGTAACAAGTAATATGCAATCATTGCACTGCTGTTGCCTATAAACAATCTATCTATCTGTGTGTTTTGTGCTGGAGGGGGTAAGGAGTAGTTTACAGAGGGTGGTGTGAATCACTGCTGATCGTCACCGTGGAGCTGCATCATCAGTATCCAGAGGTCTAGCCCCAGCATTATGTTCCTCATCGCTTCCTGGCTGTCTTGGCTCAGATCTCGCTGGTCAGCCAAGCCTGACCACAAATTTTCCAAGTTCTCCTCCAGACACTGCACAACGATGGGCGCCCCGTCTCCAGGTTTGCGGCCCTCACAGTCCCCTCCGAAGTAGGCGGGGCTGTTTAGAGTTGCCAGGTGCTCTCGTGATTCCTCTGGGTTTGCACACATCAGCCTGAACACCTCCACCACCCATCTGATTGGGTCCTCTTCCCGCTCTGCCTCAAGCTCCCTGGTGGGATCCTCTTTGCCTCCCTCTCCCCGGTGCCTCGCTAGATCCTCTTTGCGTCCCGTTCCCAGCTGCCTGCCAAGGTCCTTTTCCTCACACCTCTTATGCTCCAGCCACCGCAGGAATGCGTTCTTGAAGCAGAATCCGCTCGGCACCGGGATGTTCCACTCACGTGTGTCAAACCAGGTGCAGAAGCTCTTCTTGTGACGTGGCATCCAGGGCTCGGCCTTCAGGCGAGACAGAATTACCTTTCCCATCAGCTGTGCCTGGCGCTCTACAGGGCTCAACGTCTCCAGCACCTTTGCCTCTGCCAAGGCAAAGCTGCAGCGCCATGTGGCGTCCGCGGCATTACTGAGCTGTATGGTGGTGGTGTCCGCGGGAGTGAGGAAGGGTCTGGGAATTTTTCCCGGCCACGGCACCTCCAGCACCGGCACCAGGTCCACGCCGACCAACAGCAGAGGGTACTCTTGTCCCTGCCAGGCCAGGGCGAGAGCCACGCCCACCTGCGTGCTGATCAGGCCCGGCGGCACCAGGCTCAGTCTTTTGTCCAGCAGGGTGTGGCCAGTGAGGCAGCGGTGCACCTCCTCGTACAGACTGGTCATGAAATTATTTCCCTGAAGGTGTGGGTTGTTGGTCTCTACAGATATCTCTAACCTGCCCTTCAGCAGGGCTTCTTCCTCCCTTCTCTCACTAACATTTACTCCCACGCCGTCCTCGTGAACAACGATATTTACATCAAATTCGTCGGGGGCGTACAACTTGGAGCCGTCCCGAGAGCTGCCCACCAGTCTCAGGTCGCCGTGGTAGGTGGGATACGCGGCTGACACCTTATCTATGATGGCTTTCAGTTCCGCCATCACCACCTCATATATTTGAAGGGCCTCGCCTCGTGACAAGTCAACCGCCACTCGTTGAGCCTCCTGCTGCAGCTTCCCAACCTCTATCTGCTTCATAAGTTCTCTCGTGACGCTGTCTGAATTACGACGTTCAGATGGCGTCAGAGGCTCACCGTCATATTTTTCATAAAGCTGCAGATATGCCTCAAATCCTCGCATCACTTCCTTAGCAGTGGTGCCCGCGCGACAAGGAGGGTCCTGCACAGCTTGTCGGGCCAGTAAGTCAGAAGTGCTTGTGTGGCCAAACATGGCGGCCAGGTGTCGGGGCGTCTGACCATAGGTGTCGCGCTGTTGAAGTTTAGCGCCGGCGCTCACCAGCAGCGCCACGCAGCCGTCCTCACCGTGTGAGGCCGCTTCATGAATGGCTGTGGTGCCGCATGCTTTGTCCAGCACACCGTCCACTGGGCGGCGACCCTCCTGCAGCAGCAGATAAGTCAGCTGCAGCAGACCTTTGCGCACAGCCAACAGCAGACAGGCGCGGCCATCATCTGCGGATACAGTCTGAACATCGCCCTTCTTGTGGAGGTTGAAAAGAACTCCCTGTACGTCCAGCGCGGTCCGTGCCGCCGCCTTCTCGCGATCTGCTTTCTGGCGAAGCTCAAGATTCCTCAGCTTCTCCCGCTCTTCCTCGAAGAGCCTCTGTGAAACGAGAGAGAGAGAGAGGTGTCATTGATCGTAGCTGCGGGATGTGGTGGCTCAGAGGTCAGAGTGAGCGGTGTTTTAGGGATAACAGAGATCACTCCCACGACACACACTGGGACAGCGAGGCCACAGTTCCTCGTGCAGAATCTCGTAGTACTGCACTGTGCTGCACTAATTGCTGCTGGATAAACATTGCTACAGAATGAAGAGCCACAACCATTCACCGAGCAACGACGTGCGTGTGTGTGTAATTATAATAGTAGTTACCAAATTGATTATAATAAAAAATAACTCAAAATAACTAAAAATAATCAAAATATTGATTGTAGCAAAAATCACTTTAATGATAATAATAATAATAATAATAATAATAATAATAATAATAATAATAATAGTAATAATAACAATAATAATAGTGATATTAACAAGAACAACAACAATAATAATATTAATGATAATAATAATATTAGTAATAATGATAATGATAATAATAATAACAGTTATAATAATAGAAATTATAATGATAACAATAATAGTATTTTTTTTTCGCTATGGCCTATAGTGCCTGTATATATATATATATATATATATATATATATATATATATATATATATATATATATATATATATATATATATATATATATATATATATATATATATATATATATATATATATATATATATACACAGCCTCACCTGCTCCAGCTGCTGCTGCTCTTTGTCGGTCATTATGTGGAGGGGAAGGCGACCGCCGGAGTCCGGCACGTAGGGGCAGGCCCCGAGGTCCCTGACTAGCAACTCGGCCATATCCTGGTGGCCGGCGTCCAGCGCGGCGTGCAGGGCACTGCTACCTGAGGCTGGGCTAAAAAAAGGCCACGCTCCTGCACTGTGTAGGAATGATGCAGTCAGTGGGCAATTGGCGGCTGCGGCCTTTGCCAGCAGGTTACTGAGAGCCGCTCGGTCAGTGTCATTGCCCCCTCGCCATGTAGTCCGCCACGGAGTATCCCCCTCAATGTCTTCCAACAGATTGCTGATGCCTTTCACAAGGACGTCGCTCACCTGTACCAGACGACGCTGCTCCGCGTGCAGCCGGCAGCAGTAGGCCTGCGAGAGAGCGATAATTGGCAAATTAGACAGGGCAGGTTTGTGCCTGTAGGACTGGCCTCTCAGTCAGGATTAGAAGCAGTGCCCATCCCTCTCTTTAATCTGACTATTTCATGCCAACGAATAAAATTCTTCTTAATGATGTTTTCAATGCCCTCGCTGGCCTAAGCCCTCGGAAGGTTTATTGACCTGATGAGGTCCTTTTTATTGTTCTCAAAAACTGTGCTTCCGTGCTTGCACCTTGCTTGGCCAAACTCTTTCAAGTATGTCTATCGACTTTTATCTTTCCTTCTTGTTGGATGTTTGGCTACATTCAACATGTTCCTAAAAAGAGTGACCGTTTTAATCCCTTAAACTATCGTCCTATTGCTTAAATATCTTGCTTCCCTAAAGATTTTGAATCTATCTTCAATAAGAAGCTTCTCAAACATCTGTCGCTTCTCAATCTTCTATTATATGGCCAGTATGGCTTCCGTCAAGGTCGCTCTACTATTGATCTTCTGGCGTTCCTTACCGAGTCTTGGTCATCCTCTTTTATAGGATTCGGTGAAACTTTTCCTGTAGCGTTAGACATATCAAAAGATTTTGATAGAGTCTGGCACAAAGCTTTGATTTCAAAACTGCCCTCCTACGGCTTCTATCCTTCTCTCTGCAACTTCATCTGAAGTTTTCTTTCCGAACATTCTATTGCAGCAGTGGTATATGGCCACTGATCTTCTCCTAAATCAATCAATAGTGGTGTTCTTCAGGGTTCTGTCCTGTCACCCACTCTCCTTCTCTTATTCATTAATTATCTTCTTAACCAAACATCTTGCCCTGTCCACTCCTACGCTGATGATACCACTCTAAATCTTTCCCCGTCTTTTCAGAGACGACCAACTCTTCAGGAAGTCAGCAAATCACTCAGGGACGCCACAACACGCCTGACTTCTGATCTTTCTAAGATTTCTGACTGGACCAGAGAAAACTTGGTAGTTTTCATTGCCCCAATAACTCAATTCCTCCATCTCTCAACTCACACAACCTTCCAGACAACTATCCCCTCAACTGTCTCCCTTTTCCACACTGAATATCCTCGGTCTGTCCTTTATTCATAATCTTAACTAGAAACTTCACATATCATCTCTTGGTAAAACAGCTTCTAAGAAATTATGCGTATCCACCAGTTTTTCTCGTCCCTCCAGCTGCTAACTTTGTACAAGGGCCTTGTCCTTCCTTGTATGGAGTACTCTTTGCATGTTTGGGGGGTTTCCACTCACACAGCTTTATTAGATAGGATGGAATTAAAAGCTTTTCGTCTCATCAAATCCCTCCTCTGACTGTCTTCAGTTTCTTTCTCACTACCGAAATGTTGCATCTCTTACTATCTTCTATCGCTAATTTCATGCAAACTACTCTTTTAATATTGTTAACTGCATGCGTCCCCTCCTCCTGCGACCTTGTTGCACAAAGCTCTCTTCTTCATTTCACCCCTATTCTGTCCAACTTTCTAATACAGGAGTTAAGCAATACTCTCAATCATTTATACCTTCCTCTGGTAAACTCTGGAGCTTCCTGCCTGCATCTGTATTTCCAACTTCCTTTTGTCCCTGACTTGTTTTGGATAATTCTTATTATCTTGAAGAGAACTGACAATCCAGTGCGCCTTTTTCTCAATTTTTGCTGCCCTTGGCCAGCTTTCCTTCTTGCATGAAAATAAAAGAATATGGAGGATTTCTCTTTCCTACACAACACGACTATACAACGTGTGTGTGTGTGTGTGTGTGTGTGTGTGTGTGTGTGTGTGTGTGTGTGTGTGTGTGTGTGTGTGTGTATTGTCATGGAAGGTTTTGAGGGAGGGAGGCAAATGTATTGCACGACGGGTTGGTTAAACAGTGGTGTGTGACAAGCACATAGTATATATACTGTATGTACACTGTATAGCTGCCGCCTTGCTCACTGTGCGTCATTACTCCCTGGGAGGGTAGCGCGGGTGGCAGGACAGAGAGAGAGAGAGAGAGAGAGAGAGAGAGAGAGAGAGAGAGAGAGAGAGAGAGAGAGAGTGGATAGGTTGGAGGAAGGTAAGGGGAGGAGAGGGAGAGAGAGTGAGCGTGTACGTACATGCGTGTGTGCGTGCCTGTGTTGGTTATGTTTGTAGCTGCAATAGTTAGTGTGAGTGCGGGGAAAGCACCAGGCTGGCTGACAATGATGATGATGATGATGATGATGATGGTGATGATGACAATAGCAGGCGGCGGGAGGTGAGGCAGGAAGGCACAAGTGTCACAGTCTTTTTTTTTTTTTTAAAGGGGTTGAAGAAAAGAAGATAGCTAGCTAAAGAGAAAGTGCGTGGGAAGAGAAGGGGGAAAGAAAGTTGGAAGAAAGATAGTTTGTGGGCTCAACCACAATGCAATTTATATATATATATATATATATATATATATATATATATATATATATATATATATATATATATATATATATATATATATATATATATATATATATATATATATATATATATATATATATATATATATATATATATATATATATATATATATATATATATATATATATATATATATATATATATATATATATATATATATATATATATATATATATATATATATATATATATATATATATATATATATATATATATATATATATATATATATATATATATATATATATATATATATATATATATATATATATATATATATATATATATATATATATATATATATATATATATATATATATATATATATATATATATATATATATATATATATATATATATATATATATATATATATATATATATATATATATATATATATATATATATATATATATATATATATATATATATATATATATATATATATATATATATATATATATATATATATATATATATATATATATATATATATATATATATATATATATATATATATATATATATATATATATATATATATATATATATATATATATATATATATATATATATATATATATATATATATATATATATATATATATATATATATATATATATATATATATATATATATATATATATATATATATATATATATATATATATATATATATATATATATATATATATATATATATATATATATATATATATATACATACATACATTTTTAGTTCTGGTGTTTTAATTTGTTTATTATGTTTTCCCCATAAAGGGAACATTTTTTAGTTGTGCTGGACATATTAATTGTGTTAATAGGTATAGTTAGTCAGAGAGAAGTCCACCAATGCATGCCAGAATGTGACCTTGTATACCGTGCACAGAGCGAAGCACAGAGTTTTGTCCTATCATTCCTAAATGTCACGCAGGTTTCACAGCAGTGTCGTTAGAGTTCATTGAAGGTTGATGTGTGATCAATTAGCAAAGATTTAACCATTGTTAGCTTATTCTTTGCTTGTTCTAAAGACCTTTAATGAACTCTAACGACACTGCTGTAAAACCCAATAAGAAAAATGTCGCTTTATGGAATGATGAGATTATGTAGCGTGTTAATGTTGGAGAGTAAGCTGTGGTGTGCTGCAGGCCTGGTACGTACTACACCACCACTAACACTAACACTAACACATGCTGAGGCTGCTCCAACACAAACGTTCGTCCCTCACAACTAACACTCCCAAAACTCATCCTAGCCTTTCCAACACTCTCCGCGCTGCAAAGGAGCCCCCGCTGACACTGCACCACTACAATGTGTGGCACCGCTACAGTGTGTGGCAATGCTGGACACAGGCAAGGCAGGGCACTACTA
>NW_025541396.1:107500-110000 GCF_017591435.1 Portunus trituberculatus | reverse complement strand
TATCCTCGGTGATTTTAATGATGACATGTTGACACAAGGCAATAAAATCAGTAAGTTAATAAAAAACAACAAGTTGACACAAATAATAGATAAACCTACAAGAACAACATCAACATCAGCTACGTTACTAGACCTTATAATAACTAACAATCCAGATGTCATTTTATCACAAGACGTTGTTCCTCAAGTCATAGCTGACCACGATTTAATATCTGCTGTTTTAAATATAAGAAAGCCTAGAAAACTGCCTTTGGTAAAAACTTTTCGTAAATTGAAGAACTACGATAAAGACACTTTCTGCTCACTCCTCCTTAATAATGTTCATCACATGAAAAATATACTTTTAACTGATAATGTCAACAAACAAGTGGACATTTTTAATGATGTTTTTATCAATTGTCTTAACATGTGTGCCCTCTTGTAACTAAAGCAGTGAAAGGAAAACCTACACCATGGATGAATGATGATATTCGTGAGGCAATGAAACACCGAGATAACTTACAAAGTGAGCTTAAAATCGACACGACTAATTCACAGTTACGGGAGCGTTATAAGATAGCTAAGAAACAAGTAAAGCAATTAATTAACAAAACTAGGACGGATCACTATCACGACCGTCTTAAAGACAGTAAAGGGAACACTTCGGGAACATGGAACATCATTAAAGAAATTATCTCGAGTCAGAAAAATAAACATAATGCCTATAACTTTGAAAACCTAAGTGAGAAAGCCGAAGAGTTCAATAATTTCTTTGCTACGGTTGGAGAATCCACTTTTAAACGCTCACAGAAAGAACTATTTAATGAAGGTAAATCTATCGCCCAACCTCCTCAGTCAAATATCAATATTGTCTCTGCTTTTAGACCACAACCTGTAGATACTAATACCATTATTTTAACAGTCAAAGATCTTAATGCCACTAGCTCTGTCGGCTCTGATGGCATAAAGTTAAGGTTTCTCACAGATGCGCTTGGTGTAATAGTTCCTTTCCTCACGTGTATAGTCAACACATCCTTGGTAACGGGAGTGTTCCCTGAGATATGGAAGCATGCACTGGTTGTCCCGATACATAAAAATGGTGACTCTGACTGTGTGAATAATTATAGACCAATATCTATACTACCCATTATATCGAAAGTACTGGAAAAAATTGTTGCTAAACAGCTATCATGTTACCTAGAATCTAACAATTTATTGTCTAAGAGTCAACATGCTTTCGACCAAAATTATTTACTGAGACTGCCCTCACCACCCTCACAGATAGACTATATGAAAACATGGACAACAAGAAAATTTCATTGTTAACTTTGTGTGACCTCTCCAAGGCATTCGACACTGTCAACCATAAGATCCTTTTACATAAATGCTCTTTATTAAATATTGATTACTTTTGGTTCGATAACTATTTGAAAGATAGAAGCATGTCAGTTCGCCTTGAAAACAATATTTCTAGAAAGAAAAATATTAGCTATGGGGTCCCACAAGGCTCGATCCTTGGTCCAATTTTATTTGGTATTTATGTAAATGACTTACATGCACATGTTGACTGTTTCCTGACACAATATGCGGACGACACCCAATTCTTACACTCGGGAACTGTTGAAGACCTTAATCAAATCATAAAAGACACTGAGAACACTCATGATAAATGTCGAGATTACTTTCTTAAGAATGGTTTGATGTTTAACTCCTCAAAACTCAATGTATTTTTAAAGGAAATCGGCAACTGCTATCTAAAACTCCACCAAACACAACGATAAATTTTAATGGGAACATCATACACCCATGTAATCATGTAAAACCTTAGGGGTTTATATTGACCGTTTTATGCTGTTTGACGTCCACATTAATGAGTTAAACAAAAAAGCAATTGGTATTTTGATGTATATCAGCAGAATAGGTGACAAATTAGATAAACATACCAGAATTATTGTTGTACAGACACTTGTTCTAAACTTAATTGAATATTGCATTAGAATATGGGGGTCTACAAGCAACACGTTAATATCTAGTGCACAGAAATTGCAAAATTTTGCCGCAAGAGTAGCAGTGGGAGGAGTAAAGAAATATGACCATGTATCTCCATGTTTTGAGGAACTGAAATGGTTAAGATTAAAACAGAAACATGTATTTGATGTAGGTGTCACTATTTTTAAAGTTTTACGAGGATTTTATCCAGAATGGTTTTTAGCCTTAAGCACCAGACAAGCAGTCACTAGCAGCATCACCAGACAGAGGCACAGCTTGTATGTGACGCGTTCTAAGACACACAGTGGAGACAGACGCACTGCTGTACTGGGAGTCAAGCTGTGGAACGCTCTCTCGACCTTCCTCACACATGCGCCCTCTCTTAACACTTTTAAAGCTAGACTTAAGGATTTTCTCCTAACAAGTAATGTTTAAGTTTAAGATAGGTTTATACTGTCATTTTTAAAGAAATGTTACCTTTTATGTCTGTTACACCTTATACTCGTATTCTTATCATACCTCATTTTATGTA